>NW_006159755.1:2127967-2155851 GCF_000334495.1 Tupaia belangeri chinensis | reverse complement strand
CCCTATTTATTATTATTATTATTATTATTTTAATTTGTTACAGGGCACATGCACTCACCAGAGAGAGGCAGAAAGAGAGGGAAAGTAAGTAAGTAAGCCTCCAGATCTGGAACTTGAACTATAGTCACCCATGAGGGAGTCCAGCACCCCAACTTCCATACTATCTACTGGCTCCTAATGCCAAAGTTTTTTTTTAGAATTATCTTATTGGGACCAGCAGTTGGCATAATGGCTATGTCACTGGACTCCCATGTAGTTAACTGTGATTCCAGACCCGGTGGCTTAAACTCATGCTGGGCACGTGTACGTGCATGCCCAAGATCCCAAGAGGAGAATAGAGGAGAAGGGATTGTGGCATGGCCATCCCCCCCGGGGGCTGATTTCTCACTTTTTGTCTCTGTGTCTCTATCTGTCTTTCTGGTGAGCGCAAGTGCCCTATAGCAAAAACCTCTCCAAAAAATTATCTTATTTAACTTTATTTATTTATTTTAATTTGACCAGAGAGGGACAGAGTGAGAGAGAGAGAGGGAAAGTGAGAAGGCAAGCCACCAGGTCCAGAACTCAAACCACAGTCAGCCACGTAGGAAGGAGTTCAACACCTTTAACCACCAAGACACCTGCTGGCCCTTAATTTTTTTTTTTTAAATTAGATTTTTGCTACAGGACACGTGAATTTGACAGAGAGCCAGACAGCCATGCTGCCAATTCCTTCTCCTCCATTCTCCTCTCAGGATTTTAGACTCATATACTCATATGTGCCTAGCATGAGTTTTAAGCTGCCGGGTCCAAGACTTGAACCACAGTTGACCACGTGGGAATCCAGCAATATAATCTTTATGCTATCTGCTGGTCTCTCGAATGCCGGAGTTTTAAAGAGCATGGAGGAGAGTAGAATTAGGACAGAAATTTTTTTTTCTTTTCTTTTCTTTCCTTTTTTTTTTTTTTTTTTTAGATTTTTGCTACAGGATATGTATGTTAGCCTGAGAGACAGACAGAGGGGAAGTGAGAAATCACCTCCCCCCCAGGGGGTACAGTCATAAAGCAGTCCCTTCTCCTCCATTCTTCTCTCGGGATTTTCAGCACTCATGCACAAGCACCTGCCGTGATTTTCAAACCGCTGTGTATGGGACTCAAACTGCAGTCCGTCATTTGGGCTCCAGCCACCTTAACCTCTACACCACCTGCTGGCCCTACAAATACATTTTTAAAAACTTTTTAAAAAGTTTTGTTTTAATGTATTTCTTCTATGAACGAGACAGAGAGATAGGCACCCCCAGCAGAGTCCTCATGCTTCAGTCCACCTCCAGCTTCAGCCAGCCCTAGCTCCTTGGGCATGTGCTCCCCTGGCGTGTTCAGAGAGGTCTCCAGAGGTGAATTTGGATCCTGTCTGTGTGCCTCAGCCTTGCAGAATGCCGCACGACGGCTGTATCGCCACCCAGCCCCGGGACAAAGACATTCTGCATGTTACAAGTGGAGAGTCAGTTTTGAGGCTATTACAACATAAGCCGAAGATAAGGCATTATAGTCGGTCAGATGGGAAAGACCTTGTTTTATGTTTTTATTTCGTTTACTTTAATTTGTATTGTCTCTATCTTTTAATTTACTTATTTTTATTGTGGTGAAAACAGATCATTTAAAATTTACCATTTTTATGTGTACAGTGGTGTTAAGACAGTCAGTGTTAAGACAGTCTTTCAGGACCAGCAGTTAGCATAATGGCTATGTTGCTGGACTCCCATGTAGTCAACCGCGGTTCGCGTCCCGGACCCGGTGGCTTAAAATTCACGCCGGGTGCGTGTGCGTGTGTGCCCGAGATCCTGAGAGGAGAATGGAGGAGAGGGGATTGTGGCGTGACCATCCCCCCTGGGGGGTGATTTCTCGCTTTCTGTCTCTATGTCTCTCTGTCTGTTTGGAGAGCGCACGCGCCCTATAGCAAAAACCTCTTAAAAAAAAGAGTCTTTCAGTCTTTATTGACTTAGCACTCATTATTTTCTCATTTATTTCAGTATATGTATATACATATTTATTATTATTATTTGCACTCATCAGAGAGATGATAGAGACAGAGGAAAAAGCACTCCCCATAGGGAATGGTAATGCCTCAATCCTTTCTCCTCCATTTCTCCCTCCTTTTGGAATTTTGGGTACCCACGCACACATGCCCAGTGTGTTTCTCAAGCCACTGGGTCCCAGACTCAAATAGTACTGTGTGTTCAGTCATGTGCGGTCCAGCCACCTTAACCTCCAGACTGCAGAACAAGCCCATAATTCCTTATTTACATTTAATTGTTGTACCTCTTTGTGGGTTTTTTTTTTTGAAACATTCATGCATGTGTGATGATCAAATCAAGAATATTACCTATCATCATCTTCAACCAAGAACATGATATTATGTCGTGTACCTTTGATTTTCTTTTTTCTTTTTTTTTTTTTTTTGAGAGATTTTCGCTATAGGGTGTGTGCCAGACAGACAGAGACAGAGAGACAGAAAGCGAGAAATCACCCCCCAGGGGGGATGGTCATGCTGCAATCCCTTCTCCTCCATTCTCCTCTTGGGATCTTGGGCATGTACGCACACGCGCCCGGCGTGAGTTTTAAACCACCAGTCCGGCACGAGAACCGCGGTCGACTACGTGGGAGTCCAGCGACATAGCCATTACGCCAACTGCTGGTTCCCTGATTTTCTTTCATATATATTTATACACACACACACACACACACACACACACACACACATATCTGAATGGCAGCATCCTTTTTTCTCCCCTTACTTTGTGGTACACAGTTTCATAACATACATGTATTTTCATGTCTGTTAAGCATTTTTTCCCCAAGTCCCGCTGTCCTGTCTCCCATTTCTTTTTTCTTTCTTTCTTTCCTTTTTTTTTTTCCCTTTGGAGAAGTTTTTACTATAGAGTGATGTGCTCGCCAGAAAGACAGAGAGAGACAGAGACAGAAAGTGAGAAATCACTCCCTGGGGGGATGGCCACACTACAACCCTTTCTCCTCCATTCTCCTCTTGGGATCTTGGGCACGCATGCACACATGCCCAGTATGAGTTTAAGCCACTGGGTCCAGGATTCGAACTGTGGTTGACTACATGGGAGTCCAGCAACATAGCCATTACATCAACTGCTGGAATCCCCATTTCTTATTTAACATTCACATTGCTTGGAAGTACTGTCCTGAGCCATAAGAATGTTGCCACCAGGTGGCGACAGTGTAGCATGGTCTTAGAATTTTTCTTTGGAGCAGTGGTTAACCCAAACGGTCCTTCCCTCCCAAATTCCCCATACTGTTTTTTTTTTCTTTATTTAAAGAATTACTTTATTTAACTTTATTTATTTATTTGTTTATTTTAATTTGACCAGAGAGGGACAGAGTGAGAGGGGAGGGGGAAATGAGAAAGCAAATCACCAGGTCCAGGACTCGAACCTCACTCAGTTGGCCATGTGGGAGTCCAGCACTCTCAACCACCATGCCATCTCCTGCTGGCCCCCCCGTACTGTTGTTATAGGAAACTATGACTTTCTCAATAGCGGGAGACAAGATTAAAAAAAAAAAAAAAAGCGAAAGTACGAACTTTGAACCAATTAACAACTGTTTATTACCACGTGAGAGGCACACTGGGTTAGCTCTGTAGAGGACAGGTGGAGGGAGAGCAGTAAGATCTCAGAGGGAGAAGTAGTAGCCTCTACGATCTGCTCAGCGTGCTGGGCACCAGGCAATGGCCCATTTCCTGTAAGCTCCTCAAGGACTGTATCCTGGTGCCTGACGTAATGGACTCTCAGTAGATGGCCATTGGCCACTGCAGGTCAGAGGGACTTGCTAAGGGTCCTGAAGCCAGTATGGATCCCAACCCAAGTGGGGTTTAGATTTGTACCCTGAGTCCTCAAGTTGGTTTTTTTTTTTTTGGAGAGATTTTTTTTCACTATAGGGCGCGTGCGCTCGCCAGACAGACAGAGAGAGACATTAGAGTCAGAAAGCGAGAAATCACCCCCCGGGGGGATGGTCACGCCGCAATCCCTTCTCCTCCATTCTCCTCTCGGGATCCTGGGCACGCACGCACACGCGCCCGGCGTGCATTTTAAGCCACCGGGTCCAGGATGCGAACCGCGGTCGACTACATGGGAGTCCAGCGACATAGCCATTACGCTAACTGCTGGTTCCCCTCAAGTTGGTTTTGAGTCCTTCGTGACCTTGGACAGATTACTTGACCTCTGCATTTCCGTTTGCTAGTTTGTCAAGTGGGTATAAAACCACAGGGAAGAGGCCAACCTGTGGCCTGGTAGTTACGGGAGCCAGATCCAGATCTCACATGGGTTACTGCTCGGTTTGAGTCTTGGACCCAACAGCTTGAGAACATGCTGGGCATGTGTGTGTGTGTGTAACCAAATTCTGACAGGATGGAGAAATGGAGGTGAAGGGATTACGCGGTATGCCCACGCTCCATGGGGGGTGGTGTGTGGATTACTTTCTCCCTCTCCTTCTCTGTCTGTCTCTGTGTTTCTCTCTGGTGAGTGCCTTTGACCTCTGACAAATTAAAAAAAAAAAAAGATCACGTGAAGGACTGTTGCAAGACCCCAGAGAGAGTGTGAACAGGAAATGAGTTGACACTGGTGAAGACTAAGTCCCAGGCGTGCTGAGTGGAGACTGAGGTAGGAGCCCAAGCCACCCAAGTGGGAGCTGTCAGGGCTGCGCTGCTCTGTCAGTTCTGAGTTTTCACAGGGCAAAAGCTTGGTGAGGGAATAAACTCTCAGCGTTACAACAAAGCAAAGTTACAACACAAAAACCTTTACATGCATAACCAGAGATTTTCTGAATAAAAACTATAATAATCAAGCGTTTACTCCTTAAATGCCTGAACTACAAGGACCCCTGAGGTGGAGCTGCTGCTTCTTCCTCTCCCCACGCATTGCTCTGTGGCTTGCCTGACCCATCACTTGACTCTCGGAAGTGGGTCCCTAACTCTTCTGCTCTCTCCCTTTCTCTTCACATCCCTACTTCCTTGAGTTTTTGGTCTCTTGCCCACAGATGAATGTCTTCCATGCAAAAGGCATAGCCTTAAACAGTCAGGTATGTTATATAATTTGATTTTTTTGAAAGTTTATGTATTGCAGGTCAGCTGCAGAGGTGGGTCTCTGTTCCGCAGGATGGGATTTGTTAAAGTTGTCAAGAATAGGCCTACTTTAAGAGATACCAAGTGAAATTTAGAGACGACGAGAGGGTGAAACTGACTACTATGCTTGGAAATGCTTTGTAATCCAGATAAAAATAAGTACAACACATCCAAATACAGGAGGATAGTTCACGTAACAGAGTTATCAGTTGTCAGATTGCTCATGCCCGTATAGAAGGGGATATGATAGTCTGCACAGTTTATCCTCATGAACTACCAAGATACAGTGTGAAGGTTGGCATGACAAGTTATGCTGCAGTATATTGTACTGGCCTGCTGCTGGCCCGCAGGCTTCTCAATAGGTTTGGCATGGACAAGATCTACGAAGGCCAAGTGGAAGTGACCAGAGATGAGAATAATGTAGAAGCATCGATGGTCAACCTGGTGCCTTCACCTGCTATTTGGATGCAGGCCTTGCCAGAACTACCGCTGGCAATAAAGTTTTTGGGGCCCTGAAGGGAGCAGTTTTGGAGGCTTGTCTATCCCTCACAAGCAATTCCCTGATTATGATTCCGAAAGCAAGGAATTTAGTGCAGAAGTACATCGGAAGCACATGATGGGCCAGATCGTTGCTGACTACATGCGTTTTCCAATGGAAGAAGATGAAGACACTTACAAGAAACAGTTCTCTCAGGACATAAAGAACAATGTAACTCCAGACACGATGGAGGAGATGTATAAGAAAGCTAACACTGCTACATGAGAGAACCCAGTCTATGAAAAGAAATCCAAGAAAGAAGTTTAAAAGAAGAGATGGAATTGTCCCAAAATGTCCCTTGCCCAGAAGAAAGATCAGGTAGCCCAGAAGGTGGCAAGCTTCCTCAGAGCTCAGGAGCGGGCTGCTGAGAGCTAAACCAAACAATTTTCTATGACTTTACTCCAGACAAAGACAATAAACTTAAGAACAAAGCAACGAAAAAAAAAAGTTTATTTATTGGGACAAGCAGGTCGTGTGGTGGCTAAGGTTCTGGCCATTCCCACATGGCCAACCATGGTTCAAGTCCTGGATCTGGTGGCTTGCGTTCCCACTTTGCCTCTTCTCTCTCTCTCTGATCAAATTAAAATAAATGAATGGATAAATAAAATGGAACAAGTAACTCTAAAAAATTTTTAAAGGTTATTTATTTATTTAGACAGCCCCAACAGTGTCCCCATGCTTCAATCCACTCCTGATCTCAGCCAGTTTGGATCACAGGCTTCCCAGTGGGTACAGGGAAGCCTCAGGATGTGAACTCAGGACCTTCCCACATTGGTTCAGTATTGCAGATCATTGAGAGATGCTAGTGCAAAATGAAGACACAATCTCCTTGTTTAAAAAAGAATGTGGAAGATTTACTGCTGAGTGAAACAAGCCAGTCTATGAAGGAGAAACACTGTATGTCGCCACTTAGTATATACCGAGTGTCCACACTCTGTGACTGAAACTGATTGACTAAAGGATATACAAACACAGTAAATGGGTGTAAATATCAGATACAGTGTGTGTGGAAGAGTAGGGCTTGAGGAAGGACATTTGGAAGAAAAAATATGAAGGCAGGGCATTGATGGAACAAAGAAATGTGGTATTATCTGTTGAAGATGTTGTATCATTTTAACAACTGGACTAGGGAGAAACGTTCACATATTGAAATATTCACTTTGTAAGCTAAATAATGTGATTGAATGTATAAAAGAAAAGGAGATAAAGAAAATGAAAAAATTTTAATGTAAACGAAATGTTAAAACTAAAAAAAAAAAAGTTGAACAACTTGTGATGCATACACACACAAAAATTATTGAGAACTTGAAGATGGTGACAGCAGAGCCTGAAACAAGGGTGGGACCCTTCTAAGCATGTGGCACTGTGTGACCGCACAGGTTGGTGCTCATGAAGTTGGCTGTGTTCAGTCATTAGCAGCTAATGCCAGTGGCTTTCTTTGCCTGAAGCCAGCAGTAGACCAGGATCACTCCGGCTGGCTGCTGTTTTCCAGGCTTGGGATTCTCAGCTACTCCATTTCCGTTCAGTGGGTCTATATTAGAATCCTCACCACATCCTCTGAGACCTGCTGCTGGCCTTCTAAAGGGGAGTGGCCTGCAAGGAATGGTCCTGGCTGGGTTCCCTCTCCAGCATTATATGACAAATGACCTTGAGTTGCCCTTGAGTAAGTTCTCTAAAGAGTGGCTTTGGGAGCTCATGAAAAGCTGCCCTGAAGCGATAACAATGGGAGTATTATTAAAACTCCTTTTTTGTGTGTGTATTTTTGCATAGTCATCGTCTTTTGCACAGAACTGCTGTTCAAACTGTTTCCATCTAGAAGTAGTAGGGAACCACCCAGAAAAGTCATCTTCTTCAAACATTACTTGTTCAAAGCAGTGAGGACTTGGGCCGGGTGTGTTGTCTAATGGCTAAGGCAGCTGGATCCCACGTGACTGACTGAGTGATCTGAGTCCCAGACCTGGTAGCTTGACAAACATGCCATGTACAATGTGCATGTGTACCCCAAATTCCGACAGGCTGGAGAACTAGAAGGAAAAGGATTGTGATATAATTATGCCCTGTTGGGAGGTATGTGGTTTTTTTTTTTTTTTTTTCTCCCTCTCTCTTTTGTTTTTCCTTTTTTGTTATAGGGCACATGCTCTTGCCAGAAAAAGACAGAGAGAAAGAGAAAGAGAGAGAGAGAGAAATCACCCCCTGGGGGATGGCCTTGTTGCAATCCAGTCTCCTCTCGGGATTTTGGGCATGAACTCACACATGCCAGGCATAATTTTCAAGTCACTGGGTCCAGGATTTAAACTGCCCAGCTGACCATGTGAGACCCAGCACCTTAACCTCCACGCTACTTACTGGATCGCTATCTGGCAAGTGCATGTGCCTTCTTGCAAATTAAAGAAAAAATTAAATTAAAAACTGAAAAAAAAGCAATTAGAGCTCTGACCCAGCTCTGTAGCATAGTGCATTGGAGACCAGAGTCTACATGGCTGAGTCCTGTGGGCATGTGCTTTCTCCAGAGAGAAACAGAGAGGAAAAAAAAACACTCCTCAATGTCACCTTGTAATCCCTCTTCCATTTCTCTACCATGTTGGGAGTTTGGGCCCACGTACACACGTGTCTGGTGTGTTTCTCAAGCTATCCGGTCCAGGAATCAAACTGCACAGTTAGCCATGTGGGATCCATCTTCCTTAATCACTAGGCCGTGGAGAGCCCTGCCTCCCAGCCACTGCTCCATCTCTATTGCAGCTGCGGTTGCCAGACACGCTGCAGGGAGCGGCACTGCTGGAGGCCACCCGTGTTCACAACCTACAGCGTGCTCTACTTCCTTAGCTAGTTGGCACTTGCCAGCAGCAGCCTCACCAGCTCTGCCTTAGTGAGCACCCCACTGCCACCACTGGCCTGCATCCCAAATTCCAGGCTCCTCCACTGACCAGCTGTGCGCCCTAGGGTGTGTTGCTAAACTCGGGGCCTCGGTTTCCCCATCTGTAAAATGGAGGTGATTACAATAGTGCCTTCTTCATGACAGCCTGTCAGGTGACTGGCATATCGAGAGCTCTCACAGGCTGGTGTTCCAGAAGGATCACACGGTGTTCTACAAGACCCAGATGACTTGCAGTTCAAGCCCTCATCTACAGGGCCTGCGTGGCTATGTGCAGGGTCACCACGTGCCATGGGAACACATTCCCCTGAAGCCCCATTTCCCTGTCATTTTCACGTGTCCAGCTAAGGATTCTCAGGTGTGCAATTCTAGCAGCTTGTACTGATAGAGATGTGGATGAAATCCACTTTATTGGCCTTAGGTAGCATCAGATGACAGGGCCACAGAGGGCCTTCATCGCACGCTGGCCAGGCCTGCCCAGCCAGGCCCCTGGCCAGGGCCCACCCGTCCATGTGCCATTGAACAAATTGTGCAGCAGGAGTGTTGACGGCCACTAACCCTGCCCCCACTGACCCAAAGAAAGCCCAGAGCAATATGATTGCCCATCGCCGTCCGCACTGGAGAGCTTAGAACAGTAAGTCTGTGAGCAACACACAAAGCCAGTCAGCAAACCCAAGAGGAATCGAAAGGTCATATTCGTGCCCAGAAAGTGAATTTAGTTCCATTGTCTTGAGTGGATGCTGTTCTGATCTGGAGTCAGTAGCTGTCAGGAAGTTTCTGATCAAGGTTCTGTATCAGCCAGTGGTCAAGTTGGTGGTGGTGGCAGTCAGATGCCCTGTAGACGAGCTGAGAGAAAGAGATTGGGGGGGGGTCCGTGTCCCACCCTAACCTCCCAGTCTAAGAGGCTCCTTCCCTCCATCTGTGGTACTTGTTCTCCTTCCACGGCCCCAGGATCCTATGACCAGTCCCTGCAGCAATCACTTCACTTTTTTCCCAGCCTTCCCTGTGCCTTACCCACCCCACCGGCACAAGGCTGTTCCTAGGAGGCTCGGCCGTTACTTATACACCGTAGACCATCCTAAAACTACTCCCGCAGCCTGTTTTCTAGGCCCTTCCAGGTCCATTTTAGAAGTTGCCACCCCAGGTTCATGATCATTATCACCAATATTCATAATTGCTCAACTCTGCCAAGCAGAGTGGCTGCAAAAGAAGCACCAGGTTAGAGTCCTCCTGTGCCCCGCCCCCGCCCCTGCTATTAATACTTGCAAATGCCACCAGCCTGGTTTCCCAGGATAGAGTGAGAAGGGTTAATTATGTGGTTTTTTTAAGAACCAGTCTGGGCCTCCTCATCCTCCCCAATGTCATAATTAAATATTCTAGTTAAGTGGGGGTGCTCTTCCAGGGGAACTGCTACCTGTAGAGCCAAATTGCAAGTGTGTGTTGCACTGGGCACTGAGCCTCACTATTGAGTTTTTTGTTTTATGTTTTGTTTTTTTTTTTTCCCACAGGGCGCATACACTCACGGGAGAGAGAGAGAAAAGAGAGAGGGAAAGTGACCCACACCAAGGGATGGTCAAGCTGCAATCCCTTTTCCTCCATTCTCCTCTTGGGATTTTGGGCATGCATGCACACATACCTAGCATGAGTTTCAAGTCACCAGATCCTGGATGTCAACTGTTGCAGGCCATGTAGGAATTCAGCACCTTAATCTGGCCCTGAGATCTTTTTAAAAATTTGTCTTTCGGGACCAGCAGTTGGCGTAATAGCTATGTCTCTGGACTCCCACGCAGCTGATCGCAGTTCAAGTTCTGGACCTGGTGGCTTAAACTCACGCTGGGCGCGTGTGTGTGCGTGCCCAAGATCCCGAGAGGAGAATGGACGAGAAGGGATTGCAGCGTGGCCATCCCCCCTGGGGGATGATTTCTTGCTTTCTGTCTCTCTGCCTCTCTCTGTGTTTCTGGCGAGCGCACATGTACTATAGCAAAAACCTCTCCAAAAAAAAAAATTCTGTCTCTCAATGGCGCCTGCCTCCTGCGAGCCCAGGTTCTACCATCTCAGTGAAAATGTAAAGAAGTGCATCGTGAGAGCTGTCTTCCAGTGTCAGTACCACAGACCACAGTAAAGAGGTCCCTTTCCCTTATTTTTTTTTTAAAGATTTATTTATTTTTAATTTATTTAGTTTCACCATTTTTCAATTTTGACCAGAGACAGACAGACAGAGAGAGAAAGGGGAGAGAGAAAGCAAGCTGGCAGGTCCAGGACTTGAACCACGGTCGACCAGGTGGGAGTCCAGCGCCTCAACGAGCAAGTCACCTGCTGGCCCATCCTCCCCCTTTTTTGGAGAGGTTTTTGCTATAGGGCACGTGTACTCACCAGACAGACAGAGAGAGACAGAAAGCAAGAATTCACCCCCCCAGGGGGGATGGCCACACTGCAATCCCTTCTCCTCCATTCTCCTCTTGGGATCTTGGGCATGCATGCCCACATGCCCGACATGAGTTCAAGCCACCCATCCAGGACCTGAACCACGGTCAACTACATGAGGTACAACGACATAGCCATTAGGCCATAGGCTGGGCGGAGAGGTTTTTGCTATAGGGCACGTGCACTTGCCAGACAGACAGAGAGAAATAGAGAGACAGAAAGTGAGAAATCACCCCCTAAAGGGGATGGCCATGCCACAATCCCTTCTCCTCCGTTCTCCTCTCGGGGTCTTGGGCACGCACGCACATGCGCCTAGCGTGAGTTTTAAGCCACTGGGTCCGGGACACAAACTGCGGTCAACTACACATGTGTGTGTGTGTGTGTGTGTGTGTGTGTGTGCATACATAAAGTGAGAAGTCCTCCCCCCATGGGGCATGGTCATGCTACACTCCTTTCTCCATTTCTCCCCCCTTTCAGGATTTCGGGCACATATGCACACACTCTTAGCATGTTTTTCAAGCCACTGTGTCTAGGACTTGAGCTGTGAGTTTCGCTCTGTGGAAGCCAGGCCACAGGCTGGTTCAGAAATAAAGTGCTTTTAAATTAAGTTATGAGGGCCCGGCAGATGGCGTAGCAGTTACATCGCTGGACTTCCTGATGGTTGACCACAGTTCAAGTCCTGGACCTGATGGCTTGAACTCATGCTGGGCGTGTGTGCGTGTGTGCTCAAAATCCCAGGAGGACAGTGGAGGAGAAGGGACTGTGGTGTGGCCATTCCCGCCTGGGGGGTGATTTCTCACCTTCCTTTCACTGTCTCTGTCTCTCTGGCGAGTGCACACTCCCTAAGGCAAAAACTTCTACCAAAAAAAAGTTATGTATAGGGACCAACAGGTGGAGTGGTAGTTAAGGCACCGGACTCCCACATGGCTGACTGTGGTTTGAGTCCCAGATCTAGCAGCTTGAAAATCACTTTGGTAGCATTTGTGTGCATGCCCAAAATCCCAGGAGGTCAGGGAAGGAAAAAGGATTGTGGTGTGGCCATCCCCCCCTGGGGGAGGGTTTTCTTGCTCTCCCTCTCACTATCTCTCTCTGTCTCTCTCCAGCAAGCACACACATCCTATTGCAAAAACCTAAACAAACAAAAAAATTAGGATATGTACTTTTTAAAAAAAGACATAATGCTATCTGTATTTAATAGGCTACAGTATAGTGCAAATGTAACTTTTATATGCATTGGGAAACCAAAATATTTGTGAGACTCACTGTATTGAAACATTCACTTTATTGCAGTGGCCTGGAACTGAACGTACAGTATCTCCAAGATATGCCTGTAGTTCAGTCTACATAACATCATCAGGAACTTGACTTCAGTTAGTAGTTTCTGGGGCAGAGCTTTTTTAAAATTTATTTATATATTTTTAAAAAAATGCCACAGGGCATGTGCATGCACCAGAGAGAGACAGAGACAGACAGAAGAGGAAAAATGAGAAAGCATTTCCCTCGGGGGGGACCGGGGGGAGGGCTGACCATGCCGCAATCTCTTCTCATCCAGTCTTCTCTTGGGATTTAGGCACACACATACACACGCCTGGTCTATTTTTCAAGTTGCTGGGTCCAAGACTTGAACCACTCATTCAGCCATGTCAGATTCAGCTGCCTTAACCTAGATACCACTACCTGTCCCAAAAGTGTTTTATTTTTTAAAAAATCATTTCATTTTGGGACCAGCAGGTGGCATGGTGGTTAAGGCGCTGGACATTCCTACATGGCTGACCATGGTTCGAGTCCTGGACCTGGTAGCTTGGTTTCTCACTTTCCCTCTCTCTCTGGTCAAATTAAAACAAATAAATACAATTAAATAATTCTTTAAAAAATTATTTCATTTTTATTTTATTCATCATCATCATTATCATGATGATTATTGTTTAATTTGACCAGAGAGAGACAGACAGAAAGAGAAAGTGAGAAAGCAAGCTGCTAGGTTCGAGATTCAAACTATGATTGACCATGTGGGAGTCCAGTGCTTTAACTACTATGCCACCTGCTGGCCTTCCCAACAGTGTATTTTTTTGTTTTTGTTTGTTTGAGAGAACATCCCAACAGGATACCGATGCCATGACCCATTCCCAGCCCCAGCCAGCCTTGGATCACGGGCAAGTGTGTGCCCAGCATACTCAGGAAAGCCCCGAGACTTGAACTGTGGAACTTCTTATGTGGAATTGTCTTTCAGATCACCCTGTTTTATTGTGCCACCCTCTAGCCCCTCAGAGCTGGCGTTTTTCCTAAGAAGGGCAAGAGGGACCAGCAGTTAGCGTAATGGCTATGTTGCTGGACTCCCATGTAGTAGACCACGGTACCCATCCCAGCCCCAGTGGCTTAAAACTCATGCCAGGCACATGTGCGTGCGTGCCCAAGATCCCCAGAGGAGAATGGAGGAGAAGGGATTGCGGAGTGGCCATCCCCCCTGGGGGACGATTTCTCCTTTTCTGTCTCTCTTTGTCTTTCTGGCAAGCGCATGCGCCCTATGGCAAAAACCTCTCAAAAAAAAAAAAAAAAAAAGGGCAAGAGCCAAGTCTTTACAGTTTTATCCATGGCCTGAAACCTTGCATATTATTTATGCTTATTGTAGAAAACTTCATTGTCAGAATATGTGTTATAGAGAATCACCTTTGTTCACTTAAAGGTATTATATTTGTTCTGCAATATCAAATTTTCTTGATTTCCTCATAACTAACCCACAAACTAGGAGTTCACTGCCTTGTTATAATTAACCCTATCTACTGAGTTGCATTGTATAAATTCTCTTACTAGTTAGGAAAATCATTTTTAGACTAGTGGTTCTCATCCTGGGCCCCCTCTCCAATGACATCAGAATCCTGAGAAATAGGTTCCAGCACCAGTCTTTTTTAAACGTTCAGGGGATTTGGGAATTGAGAGCCATACATTTTCTTTAAAAATCAAAATAAAATGGTATCTACAACATTTTTTTTAATTGTCAGGGAGTGTATGTGTTTACCAGAGAGAGACAGAGGGGGGAGGGAAAGAAGGAGGGAGAAAGTACCCCCGCCCAGCTCCTCCCCAGAGAGCATGGTCATGCCACAATCCCTTTTTCTCCATCTTGTTGGAATTTTAGGAATGCACACCTAAGTGCCGAGGTGTTTTCCAAGCCTCTAGGGCTGGGATGTGAACCATGGACAACCACTGGAATCCAGCTTCCTTGACCACTAGGCCATGGGGCCAACCCTAACAGATTTGTTGTCAAACACATACGGATTCCTGTTCTGTGTCGGTCACCCAGTTAGTTCTGCCTCCTCCCTCATCATTCAGCAAGTGTAAGTCTTTTTCTTCCCTCCTCATGACTATTTGATTTTCTCTAGCAACATGACCTGAGCATCTACTATGTGTAGGCAAAGATGACCTAACCCTGCCTGTGAGGAGCCACTGGAGAGACCATCATTTGAATGGGTCCATGACATTTGGGAACAACAATGGCAGGTTGACAGAGGGTATCATGGGAGCCCGCGGCAGTCAGGGGAGGTCAGTGAGAACCACCTGGGCCAAGATATGAATCCCCTGTGAATCTAATTTGAATTCTGTAGAAGGTCAAGATCAGGGATGCAGGTATACAACATCTGGGCTGGAAATGGATCTGAGGTCACAGGGATGCTGTGTCGTACCAGGGATTTTGCTCTCTGTAACACTTCTGGGGGACCGAACCATCTCCCACTCCAGCAAAGTGGCATTGATTGCTAGGCATGCAAGCAAAAGGCAAAGGTGTATTGTTTCTTCCTGCTACGTATTGGGCACGTACCATCTGCAAGACCTACTGCAAGGGGCTGCCGGGGATATAAAGGTGGCGAAAGACCTACTGTGGAGACATTCACTGGTCAGTCACACATACGTGGCAAAAGAGTTTTTCGATCTCATAGGGCAGGAAAGTTTACGCTTTCCAAATGAGCAGAGCACACTGAGTTCTGGAGTTCCTCAAGGACAAGTGGGGCCTTTCCAAACACAATCTCATGGCAGAAATGTCACCCTAACCCCACAAAGACACAGATCCTCAGGTGGAGCAAGAACAAACAGGCATTTTAAGGGACAGATTCAGGGATGGCAAAAGAAAACAGTACTTTCATTGCTACAAAAACAGCCTCTCCGTTAGTCCCTGGCATGGGGCTTCTCCTGTTTCTCTGAATGATTGTGATGCACAGTGGCTGTTGCTGAGGTGCTGCAAACCCAGGTTCTTAGACTTTTTTTTTCTCTCTCTTTTTTTTTTTTTTTTTAGGTTTTTGTTGTAGAGTGCATGCCCTCTCCAGAGAGACAGAAAATGAGAAATCACCGCCCAGAGGGAATGGCCACGTCCCAATCCCCTCTCCATTCTTTTCTCGGGACTTTGGGCATGCATGGACACGTGCCTAACATGATTTTCGAGCCGCTGGGTCCAGGAACTCAAACCTCAGTCAGCCATGGGAATCCAATGCCTTAACCACCACGCCATCTGCTGGCCTCTAGATAGTTTCTTTTAGAGGAGAAGTTCCCAGGGGCTGAAGAGAAATTTCTTCACTCTTCTCTTTTGCATCCTGCCTGGAAGGGCCTTCTTTGACTCTGTTAGAACAAAAATGCAAACGGAAAAATGAAATGAAGAGGCTGAAGGGAGTAGGTGAGGGGTAGGTGGTGTGGGGTCTTCAGGAGAGGGTTTGTGTCATAAGCAAGATACGTTTTCCCACTCTCACTGAGCCAAAAAGGTGAAGCTGGAGTGACCCTTTCTCTGGGGGCACCAAACAGGACCTCCCCTGTCCTCTCCATGGCATGTCTTCTCCCACCTGCTGCCTCATAGCTGAGGTCCCACAGCTTGCTGAGACCAGCCTGGCTGGGATAGACTTGGAGGGCCATGCGATCAAAGAGTTCTGCAGTTTTACAGGTGAGGGTGTGGAGGCCAGCCTCACACCAAGGCCAGCCAGCTGGTGAATGGGGACCACGCCGATTGGAGGGTGCTTTCTCCACCTCCCTCTTTGTCTTTCCTGGTCAGTGCTTGCACTTTCTGGCAATTAAAAAAAAAAAGCTTCCTAATGTAATTGAACTATTGTACAATTTATCGTGACTTATTTAAGTTTTTGGATGTTTGGAAAATTTACATTTTTTCTGATACATTATACACAAAGATATGTTTGTATATAAACTGACCATAGTCCATATTTTAGCTTATTTTCTTAGGACAAAATCCTGGGAATGTCATTGCTATATAAAAGAACATGAGGGACCAGCAGTTAGCGTAAAGGCTGTGTCGCTGGACTCCCATGTAGTTGACCGTGGTTCAAGTTCTGGACCCGGTGGCTTAAAACTCATGCCAGGTGCATGTGCATGCATGCCCAAGATCCCGAAAGGAGGAGAAGGGATAGCGGTGTGGTCATCCTCCCTGGGGGGTGATTTCTTGCTTTCTGTCTCTCTGTCTCTCTATCTTTCTGGTGAGCGCACGCACCTTATAGCAAAAAATCTCGCCTATATAAACAAATAAATAAATAAAAGAACATGAAACTGGGGACCAGCAGGTGGCACAGTGGCTAAGGTGCTAGACCCTACCACATGGCTGACTGCAGTTTGAGTCCTGGAGCTGGTGGCTTGCTTTCTCACTTTCCCTCTCTGTCTCTCTCTCTTTCTCTGTCTCTCTCTGGTCAAATTAAAATAAATGAATGAATAAATAAAATGAAATAAATAATTCTTAAAAAAAAAGAACCTTTTTTTTTTTTTTATAGCTCATGACTGGTAATGTCAAAGATGTTTCCAGAGAAACTGCAGGGGTTTCCTACCACTTACCCCACACAGGCTCCTGTATTGACTATTACTATGTTTTAAAATCTTTCCTTTAAAAATGATGCCTCGGGACCCGCAGATGGTGTAATGGTTATGTCGCTGGACTCCCACATAGTTGACTGTGGTTTGAATCCTGGACCTGGTGGCTTGAAACTCATGACGTGTGTGTGTGTGTGTGTGTGTGTGTGCCCGAGATCCCAAGAGGAAAATAGGGGAGAAGGGATTGTGGTGTGGCCATCCCCCCAGGAGGTGATTTCTCACTTTCTGTCTCTCTGTCTCTGTCTCTTCAGCAAGTACACACACCCTATAGCAAAGAAACTCTCTTAAAAAAAAAAAAAAACCTCTGTTTTAATTTGCATTTCTTTGATTTTGACTGAAGTGTATATTTTATTTTTTTAAGATATATTTTTTAAAATTATTTTAAAATTTGCTATAGGATACTTGTGCTCACCAGAGAGAGAGAGAAAGTGAAAAAGTGAGCCACAAGGTCCGGGACTCGAGCTGCGGTCAGCCACGTGGGAGTCCAGCACCTCAACCACCACACCACCTGCCAGTCCCGAAGTATATATTTTCATTCTGTTTACTTCCTATTTGCATTTTCTCACTTGTGAATGTTACAATCTTATGTCAAAGAATTTTTTTTTTTTTAGTTTTGCTATAGGGGTGTGTGCTTGCCTGAGAGAGACAGAAAGAAAGAGAGAAAATGAGAAATCAGTCCCGTCCCCAGGGGGATGGCTCTGCGCAAACCCTTCTCCATTCTCCTCTCGGGAGTTTGGACACACAGACACATGCCTGGCATTATTTCAAGCTGCTGGATCCAGGACTTGAGCTGTGGTTGACCATGTGGGAATTCAGCTCCTTAACTACCACAGCACGTGTTGGCCCCATTTTCTTCTTCTTTCTCTCTCTCTTTTTAAAAAATAATTATTTTAATTAAACTAAATTAATGTATTTATTCTAATTTGACCAGAGAGGGACAGAGAGAGAGAGAGAGAGAGAGATATACCCCCACCTCTATCCTGAGAGGTTCTAAGAACAAAGAAACCCCAGTAACAATGTACATCTCACACCCACATCTTGGCCTCTATACCATCCTCTACTAAAATGAGCCAGGACTCTCAAAGAAATGGCTGCAACCAGGACCGTCACAGGGAAAGCAAGATGAGCCTGGGATGTCTTACTGTGGCAGAAGCAAGGATGTGCTTAATGAATGTTTAAAAGACACAGAGCCAAATGCTTCTCACTGGCCAAACCTAATGCAAATTGAGCATGAAAACAAACAGAGTATAATCCACTGAATAAAAGGAGAACATATACCTGCATAATGGTTAGAGCCACGTGATGGTGTAGCTAGACTGGTATGGGAGAGGTCCTGGGATCATAAATGGTTTGATGAGGAATGGAATATTTACATAGATGCAAAGTACATCCCCACAAAATACTTACTAATGACAAAGGTGAAAAGAGTAATTTTATGGTCTAGAAGCTTGAATTAGAGAATCAGAGGAAACATCGCCAGGCTTAAAGCAAATCCCTAGTATACACTACCTGCTAGGATGCAATGAGAAGGACACAGCATAGCTTGGGGATGCTCTTATCCAACATACAAAGGTACGTTAACTATAGCCTGTCATGCCAGCACGCACCAAAGGAGAAGAAATCTACAAAGAATGGATCTGTAATTTCCAAAGCTGTCAAGGTCATTGATAATTTTATGCTCACCTTCAAAGCTGCCTAAAACCATTAATGTAGGACTCTTCCCTCAGAGCACCCCTTAACTGTCTACTTTTTTTTTTTTAACATATAGATTTTGGGGCCAGCAGGTGGCATGGTGATTAAGGCACTGGACTTTCACATAGCTGACTGAAGTTCAAGTTCTGGACCCAGCAGCTTGCTTTCTCACTTTCCTCTCTCTCTCTCTCTCTGTGTGTGTCTCTCTCTGGTCAAATTAAAATAACTAAATATTTTTTTTTAATTAAGAATAAAAGATGAGGTCTGCACTTGATTCGCCTGGTTATATAGTTTAATTTTGGCTGTGATCAATGGGATAGAAAAATAACCCAAACTTGCAGCAAACATGGGCCTGAGGTTGAGAGACCTCACATTCATTTTGATGATTTTTGGTACAGGGAGGAAACACATCCTGGGGGCTAAGCAGGATCCAGGGAGGTATGCCTGATCCTGGTCCTCTCTGATGTTTGCTTGTATTTCCTTTTCTTTTTTGGAGAGGTTTTTGCTATAGGGCTCATGCCCTCGCCAGAAAGACAGAGAGAGATAGAAAGCAAGAAATCATCCCCCAGCGGGGATGGCCACGCCGCAATCCCTTCTCCTCCATTCTCCTCTCGGGATCTTGGGCACGCACGCACACGCGTCCGGCATGAGTTTAAGTCACTGGGTCCAGGACTCGAAACGCGACGACTACACGGGAGTCCAGCGACATAGCTATTATACCAACTGCTGGTCCCTGCTTGTATTTTCTTCCTCCTGCTGTATTGTATTCTTTGTTGTATGAGAGATTTATAGAAGTGTACTTTGTGGAATCTTCTTCCTTCCAGTGATAAAACCCTGTGGAACTGTTGGAGTCATGAAAGTGAAAGAACAACAACCCCTTAGTTGAGTCTGAAGGACACACAAGAACTAAATGCCACCGTAAGTTGGAACCAGACCCTCTTGTCTTAAAGGACATTGTTTGGGGAAGTTGGCAAAGCTTGGATGCGGTCTGACAATTACATGTTAGTTATGGGCCCGTTGGTGGCATAGTGGTTAAGGTGGCGGCTGAATCTCACACGGCCAACTGCCTGCTTGAGTCCTGGACCTGGTAACTTGGAAAGCTGGCTGCATGTGTGTATGTGTATGCCCAAAACCCAAAAGGAGGGAGAGATGGAAGAAAAAGGATTGCAACATGACCATTCCCCTGGGAGTTGCTTCCTCTCTCTCTCTCTCTCTCTCTCTCTCTCTCTCTCTCTCTCTCACCAGTGAGCACATGTGCCCTCTGGCAAAATTAAACATGTATAAATAAATAAATGTTAGTCACGCTTTGAGACCCACTTTCTGATTTTGATGGTTATACTGTGTCTATGGAGGAGACTATCCTTGTCTGCAGGAAATACACATCAAAGTATTCGGAAGAGATGTCCATGGCTTTCTCACAAATAGTTCTGAAAAACGTTCTTTGTTTTGTACGAGTCCTTATGTCAGTTTCAGATTGTTCCAAATTGTGTGTGTCCATGTTCATGCACACATAATTTTAAAATAAATGATAAAAGCGGGACCAGCAGATGGTGTAATGATTATATCACTGGATTCCCAGGGAGTTAACTGTGGTTCGAGTCCCAGACCCAGCAGCTTAAAACTCACACTGGGTGCATGTGTGTGTGCCCAAAATCCCAAGGAAAAAGGAGAAGGAATTACTGTGTGACCTTCCCTGGGGTGTGATTTCTCGCTTTCTGTCTCTCTGTCCCTCTCTGTCTCTCCAGGGAGCACACACACCCTATAACAAAAATCATTCTCTCAAAAAAACCCAAAAACAAAAACAAAAACAAAAAAGAAAGAAAGAAAGAAAAGAAAAGAAAAGATAGAAGCAATACAAACTGAGACTACTTTGTGACATCTGTTGAGTTTACTAGAGTGTTCCCCATCTGGACATGAACTTGTTTTTCAACTTGTGCAAGTTACCCCTGCCCCTCTGGGGACCAGCTAGATCAGGCCTAATTACCAGGAAGTCATCAGAAAGAATAGCTTGTTGTTAACCACTATATAAATGAAAATTGCTTTCAGTAGTTGCTCTTCAATAACAACATAAAATAATTTTCTAATAGATTGCTCCAAGCAGAGTTAACAGAAGCCACATTACCCAAAACTAGAATTTCTTTTGGTTAAAGGCCTCCCTTTCTGGCTCTCTGAAGCTTAGCCCGATTTTGGACCCTACTGGGACTTGCTTCAGATTCCCTGTACATCTCTTCTTCCCCCTTCTCCACCAGCCTCCACTCCCAATCCTTGTTTCCGGGTTTCCTGCTCCTCAGCACTCACTTTTTTTAGTTTTGTACGAGGGGAAGTGTGAGCTTGCCAGAGAGAGCCAGAGAGAAGAGAAAGCACTTCCCATGGGGAATAGTCACACCGTCTTTCACACTTGGGATCTGGGGCATGCATGCACGTGTGCCACACAGCTCCTGGACTCCAGCTGCACTGTTGGCCCTGTGGGAGTCGACTGCCGTACCACCAGGCCCCGCAGCAGCCCTCTGCCCTCACTTTTACATTCATGATAGGGTCTGACCTTGTTGAAAGCTAAATCCGTGAATGGAGAGAGAAGGCAGCTGAGGTCTTGCCAGGGGCTCTTGTGTGCCCAGCTGTGTCTTAGACGCACAGCAGCAGCCATCTAGATCCAGTTCACCCCCTCAATTGTTTCACGTTAACTCGTGGCCTATTTGACCACCGCACCCCCTGAGTCACAGGCCCCTCACCTCCTCTCCATCGCTGCGATGGTCTCCACCAGGGGCATGTTACGAGTCTCCGTCAGGAAGCAGACAGTCAGTCCCGCCAGGATTGAGGTGGCCCCGAAGCCCACGGGCGGCAAGACGGCATTGAATTCCCCAAGCGTGGTGACCAGGGGCGCCATCAGTCCCCCCAGACGGGCATTGACTGAGCCAAAGCCCATCCCCATCTGCCTGGAGGAGGTGAGAAGGCAGGTCAGTGGGTGGTCAGTGGGTGGCCTGGACTTCCTGGAGGGCAGGACTTTGGGGATCAGAGGGCACAGCAGAAACGACTACCCACGGTCCCTGCTTCGGCAAGCCCAGCGGATCTCAACCTGGAGCACCTGCCCCCCACACTCACCTGATCTCCGTGGGGTACAGTTCTCCAGTAAATAGGTACACACAGATGAAGGAGCTGGCCAGGCAACCTTTGCCCAGCGCAGCCTGGGCTGCACGCAGGGTCTGCATGTCTACACAACACGAAGGAAGGGGGAGTTGTGGGGGGAGGAAGATTGGCAGAGGGGACACTTTGGGAGATTAGGGAGACCTAAGGGGCAGTGTGGAGTGGCGACACAGAGCTGGGATTTCCACCACTTTAGGTTCCCACCTAAACTCCCACCAGAACCCCAAACTGCCCTTCTTTGATGTCTGTCTTGTTCCTCCCATTTTTTTGTCTTGTGACAAGCTTTAGAGTCGTCAGGTCTGGTTTGGAATCCCAGCTCTGACCCAGCTGAGGGAACTTGGTTACTGTTACTGACTCTAAGCCTCCCTGTCCTCATCTCATCTCCTCACAATGAGGAAAATAACAACACCTGCTTCAGGGGTTGTCACAGGGTGGACATGATTTGTCATGAGTGCAAAGTGCGTAGTGCTCATTAAATGTTTGCTGTTGCCATCATCTTTAATATTAATATGTGATCCATGCTGGGCAAAGCTGGAGGTGGATCTTGGTATGAAGACACCATTGAATGTGCCTTTGTCTCATGGAAAAATAAATAAATAAACTTAAAAAAAAAAAAGCTCAGGTTCAGGTCCAGGAAACATTTGTACTAACATGGAAAAGCATATTTATGTTGTAAGGTATGATGAGGAAAGGATATTTTATTTATGTACACATGCACATATGTACACATATAACTATGTTATTAGGTAAAAAGAGATATATTATATATATATACACCCACACATACAATATCTCAATTATATAAAATACAAAAATTATAAATAAGGGGGCCAGCAGGTGGCATGGTGGTTAAGGCACTGGACTCTCACATGGCTGACCACAGTTTGAGTCTTGGACCTGACAGCTTGCTTTCTCACTTTCTGTCTCTCTTTGATCAGATTTTAAAAAATAATAATAAATTAAATTAAATTAAAATAATTTGTAAAAGAACTATAAATAAGAAAAAAAATTAGAAGACAAGATGTCAAAGTACTAACAATAATATCTATTCATTTTACAGGTGAAGAACCGAAGCACTGAGAAGTTAGACAACTTGCCCAAGGCCATGGGGGCAAAGTTGGGTCACACCTGGGCATATGATTTAGTATATGCTCCAGGTCGCTGATGTACAACCCTGACTTGTTGCTGGAATCATTTCACAGTGTTTAAAATATTAAGGATTGGAGGGACCAGCAGATGGCATAATGACTACATCGCTGGACTCCCATGTAGTCAACCGCAGTTCAAGTCCTGGACCCGGTGGCTTAAACTCACGCTAGGCACGTGTGTGTGCGTGCCCAAAATCCCGAGAGGAGAATGGCAGACAAGGGATTGTGGCATGGCCATTCCCCCTGGGGAGCAATTTCTCACTTTCTGTCTCTCTGTCTCTCTCTGTCTTTCTGGCGAGTGCACGCACCCAAAGCAAAAATCTCTCCAAAAAAAAGAAAGAAAGAAAAGAAAAACTTCCTGATCAAGTCAGTTTCTGTTCACACCTAGAAACTCCCCCCAGCCTGATTCCCTCTTGGGATTTGTTGCCCAGCAGATCCTAGAGGCTCCCAGTTCTCCTGTCAGCCCCCATCTGTGCCTCCCAGTGAGCGTAAGGGCAGAAGCAGATGGCTCACCTTCGGGCACAAACATGTTAGCGATCACCATGAGCCCCGCCAGGATGAGGAAGGAGGCCACTGTGACTCGGCGGCCCACATAAATCATGGTGGCTGTGGCCACCAGCATGGCAGGGATGTCGATGATCCCAAACAGCGCCTGCACCAGGTGTATGCTGAGCCCAAACTTCTGCAGATCCATGGCTAGCCCATAGTAAGCCACGGAGTTGGAGAACCTGGGAGAACAGAGGCGGCAAAACAGTCCTATTTCACCCCCAGTTCACTGGGAACTTTCTGTTCTGTACTAGCTCCGCAACTTTATTATGAACATAGATTTATTTCAAAATACAAATTTTAGAGTCAGCAAGTGTGGTGGTTAAGGCAGCTGGATCCACATGGTTGACTGAGTGTTCAATCCTGAACCCAATGACTTGAAAAACATGCCAGGACCGTGTGTGTGTGTGAAGCGTGCACGCATGTGTGTGTGTGTGTGTGTGTGTGTGTGTGTGTGCCCAAAATTCCAAGAGGAGAATGGAGAAGAAGGGATTGAGGCATGGCTATTTCCCCTTAGGGAGTACTTTCTCATTTTCCCTCTCTCTCTGCCTCCAGCGAGTACATGCACCCTATAGCAAATTTTTAAAATTTATATATAAAAAGGTAACCTGTACAGTAGAAGAAGATATTTGCAAAAACCAATATTTCCAAGAAAACTGTTCCCAGAAAATATAAAAATTCCTATAAAGTAATTAGGAAAAAAGAAAACCCAGTAGAAAAATTAGCAGAAAATTTAGTGGTGGTTAAGGTGCTGGATTCCCATATGACCAAACACATTTTGAATCCAGGACCTGGAGGCTTGAAAATCACAACAAATATGGGACCATGTAGTCAACCGTGGTTTGAGTCCCGGACCCGGTGGCTTAAACTCATGCCGGGTGCATGTACTTGCGTGTCCAAGATCCTAAGAAGAGAATGGAGGAGAAGGGATTGTGGCATGGCCATCCCCCTGTTTCTTTCTAGTGGGAGGAGATAGGCAGAAGGGACAGAGGGTGTGATCCCTGAGGGCTTATCAGGATGGGACATCGTACATTCCGGAAATGCTGCCTGGGTGATTCCAATACCATCCCTCCCCCAGGTGAGACTCCCTGCCCAGGTGTGGGGTCCCTGGGTCAGCACAATCTCTCATCTCTCACGTCTCCACACCCCGCAGAGGGCCAACTGCTGGAGCAAGAATGTGAGAGGAGGGAACCAGCAGTTAGCGTAATGGCTATGTCACTGGACTCCCACGTAGTCAACCGCGGTTCGCATCCTGGACCCGGTGGCTTAAAACTCACACCGGGTGTGTATGCGTGCATGCCCAAGATCCCGAGAGGAGAATGGAGGAGAAGGGATTGCGGCGTGGCCATTCCCCCTGGGGGGTGATTTCTCGCTTTCTGTCTCTATGTCTCTCTCTGTCTGTCTGGCGAGCGCATGTGCCCTATAGCGAAAACCTCTCCAAAAAAAAAGAATGTGAGAGGAGACTAACTCACAAGGCTCACTGGCTCTTCTTTAAGAGCATTTCAGAGCAGAGTTTGTCAGTGGGGCCAGAGAGCATGTCACACCAGAGGTCAGAGATCTGGGCCTTTGCCCATCACCTACCAGACCAACATGAGACAGCAGGTGACCTTGCGGATGGCCGGGGTTCGGAAGAGGTCCAAGATGGAGTTGGAGGTGCGGACACTGGCAAACTCACTCTGGATGTAGGAGCTCACCACCTGGGTTGGGGAAGTCTGGTCAGTGGAGGCAGGGGATCTGGGTCCCTGCTGGGAACCTCTTCATTTGTGGGAAGAAGAGTCAGGGTCAAGGTCTCTGGTAAGATGGCTGGCCCTCATCCCCTCCCCATCCCAGGACCGATGACTCTCACAGAGCTGTTTCCAGGACTTTGAGATGAAGCAGAGATGCCAACGTGAGTCCCAGCACTGCCAAGGTCTGTGGTTTGGGAGGGACCCTCTCCCCATTCCTGGTATAAACTTCAAGACTGCAGGTTAGACGGAACCCTGAATGGCCTTTAGGGAATTTCCCATGAGGACATAAGGAGACGGTCATGACCTTTGGCCAGAACCCTTCATTACTGGCAAACAAAGCCACAAAAATGTTTCAGCCTCTGGCCACAGATGGGCCAGTATGGTCACAATGGCAAATACCCTAATCAAAGTGACCACCATTCTCCAGACCCTACCCTGCCACCCCTCCCACATAAAGACATCACGTCTCTCAGTAGGGTAGGCAGAAGTTCCTCTAACTTCAGACCCCGCCGGCCATTGGCCTGAATAAAACCTTCTTGCATGAGACGGTCACTCTCTGAGTCCTTTGCTGAACCTAGCACTGTCAGACAGTGGCTGAGAGCAGGGACCCCAGTGTGTCTGCCACGCCCATGGTGTGCTCTAAGTAAATGACCCAACTCATCCAAACTTCGATTTCCTGGATGGCAGAGCTAAAGCATTAAGCCAAGTCATGTATGTGATGTTCTTAGCACAGTGCCTGGCATGGGGCTCCATCAATGATACTGTTGAGAATAAATGGTAATAATCTTCTAATAAATGATACTTTGGATATTGATGTTCCAATCATTTTATTTGGGATCACTATTTTAATATCTTTATTTTATTAAAATTTTTACTGAATGCCAATGTGAGTAGGGTTATTTCCTTATTGGACGGATAGATAGACTGATAGAGCTGTTAAATTCTTTATCCCAGATCACAAAGCCATTCCATGTTTAACCATCTTTCCCACACCTGCCAGTTCTCTTTGTTCCCAGCCTTGACCCCTGGATGGCAGGTGAGTCCTGGGCAGCTGCTAAATCCTAACATAACTGGAGGCTTCCAGCAAGACTAACAACCGTTCCTATTCTTCCTTCCACTCACTTACCTCCTTGGTCAGCCTTTCCCCTTCCTCCTTTCTCCCATTCATTGCAGCCACCTTCTGCAGGTTCTGAACAGCTAACTGGGACTTGCCGTGAAGGAGGAGCCATCGAGATGACTCTGGCAGCCACCTGGGACAAAGAGAAGGATGAAAGGCCCAGTGCTGGTGGAGCTTATTCCATTCCCCTAAACCCAAGTCCACCTTCGTCCACTTCCATTGAGACCCTAAAAATGGTGAAATGTCTTTCTGTCTGCAGAACCAGGGAGCCTCAGGGACATGGCAGCTTCCGTTTCTTGCAGCCCATCAGAAAATCATGGAAGGATACTTAGAGACTTGACAGGACTTATAACTGTGACAGACTCAGTGTTGAATCTGGTTCTGACCCCAGCTGTATGGTCTTGAATAAATCATGAACCTTCTCTGTGCTATGCCTGCCTCAGTTTCCCTCTTATAAAATGCCACAAGGTTGTTGTGAGGTACAGAGGAGTTGATGACAGCAAAGCACTCAGTATGTTCTGGAACTCCACACTAATGCATGGTATTTCATTGGAGCTTCCCAATAGCCATACGTGAGTACTGGGGAACCTGGGGCCCCCATGAGCTCCTGCCATCCTTTGCATCCCCATCGAGCCCACCAAGTCCTAATCACTGCGTACCCCAGCCTCTCGTAGGGCCAGGCGATGGCTTGGCCAAAGAGGAGCATTCTCTTACCCCCTCCACCCCCCCACCCCCGCTCAGGACATACCAAGAATAGAGGGAAAAGATCAGGAAAGGAGCAGAGACAGCAAACTGCAGCCACCGCCAGGGGCGGATCAGGTATGCCACTCCAGCCAGGATCAGCTGACCCATAGTGAAGGAGTACCCCAGCAAGATACCCGCCACAGTCCGGCCTCGGGTGGGCATCCACTCCACAACTGCAGAGAAAACAACACACTCACTGGGATTTTCTACCCACATAGGTGTGTGGTTCTCCCCACCTCTTTTATTGTGACTCTGTGGCTACTTAAATTCATACCAGGGGGACCAGCAGTTGGCGTAATGGCTGTGTCACTGGACTCCCACGTGGTCGACTGTGGTTTGAATCCTGGACCCGGTGGCTTAAACTCACGCCAGGCACATGTGCGTGCATGCCCAGGATCCCGAGAGGAGAATGGAGGAGAAGGGATTGCGGCATGGCCATCCCCCATGGGGGGTGAATTCTCGCTTTCTGTCTCTCTGTCTCTCTCTGTCTTTCTGGGGAGCACATGCGCCCTAAAGCAAAAGCCTGTCCAAAAATAAATAAATAAATAAATAAATAAATAAATAAAATCACATCAGAGACCCACTGAGAGCAGGCAAAGTTGTCCCTACCTCACTCTTTATTCTCACTAAAACCATGAGAATATTAGGAGAAATCGTGATAAAGTTTTCACAGTTTTAAAGTAGGGAAGGCCTTTTCCAGAACCCAGAAGAAACTAAAGAAAAAGTCAACACATTCAAATCATAATAAGAAGTATCTGTGCCAGAGCAAAACAAAGTAAATGCCACACACAAAATCATAGCAGCACAAAAAAGGAGACACATTGTGATTCAAATATTGTAACACAAATAAAAGGCTAATTCCTTAATATTAGAAGAGTTTACATAAATCGATTTTTAAAAACCCAACGAGCCAAAAAGAAAATGGGTAAAGGACGTGAATAGTTGGTGGAAAAGAAAGTGTAACGGCTG
>NW_006159755.1:2119160-2127208 GCF_000334495.1 Tupaia belangeri chinensis | reverse complement strand
GAATGGAGGAGAAGGGATTGCGGCGTGGCCATCCCCCCTGGGGGGTGATTTCTCACTTTCTATCTCTCTGTCTCTCTTTGTCTTTCTGGGGAGCACATGCGCCCTAAAGCAAAAGCCTGTCCAAAAATAAATAAATAAATAAATAAATAAATAAATAAATAAATCTGTCCAAAAATAAATAAATAAATAAATAAATAAATAAATAAATAAATAAAATCACATCAGAGACCCACTGAGAGCAGGCAAAGTTGTCCCTACCTCACTCTTTATTCTCACTAAAACCATGAGAATATTAGGAGAAATCGTGATAAAGTTTTCACAGTTTTAAAGTAGGGAAGGCCTTTTCCAGAACCCAGAAGAAACTAAAGAAAAAGTCAACACATTCAAATCATAATAAGAAGTATCTGTGCCAGAGCAAAACAAAGTAAATGCCACACACAAAATCATAGCAGCACAAAAAAGGAGACACATTGTGATTCAAATATTGTAACACAAATAAAAGGCTAATTCCTTAATATTAGAAGAGTTTACATAAATCGATTTTTAAAAACCCAACGAGCCAAAAAGAAAATGGGTAAAGGACGTGAATAGTTGGTGGAAAAGAAAGTGTAACGGCTGTTAATGATATAAAAAGATGCCCAACCTCAGGCAAAGACAAAAATGCAATTTTGTTTTACTTTTTGAGAGATTTTCGCTATAGGGCGCGTGCATTCGCCAGAAAGACAGAGACAGAGAGACAGAAAGTGAGAAATCACCCCCCCGGGGGGATGGCCACGCTGCAATCCCTTCTCCTCCATTCTCCTCTTGGGATCTTGGGCACGCACGCACATGTGCCTGGCGTGAGTTTAAGCCACTGGGTCTAAGACTCGAACCGCAGTCAACTGCATGGGAGTCCAGCGACGTAGCTATTATATCATCTGCTGGTCCCTAAATTTTTATAGATAGCAAAAAATAGGAACAGCCTAAATATCCATCCACAGCGGACTGCTTAAATAAGTTATGACACAACCATACGAGTCAGCCAGAACATATTAATGAGGATGTTTCTTTCCAATGATCCAGGAGCCTGTGTGTCCAATCTGGCAATCCCACTTCCTGCCCTCTTCGCCAACTCTGTTCCAGCCACAGGGACTTCCTTGCTCTTGTCCCACAGGACCTTTGCCCTGGCTGGTCTTTCTGCCTGGAATGTCCTACCCCAAACATTTATTGAAGTCACTCTGTCACCTCCTTCCAGTTTTGCTCAAAATGCTATCTTTTCAATGAGGTCTTTTTTTGATGACTCTAAATAAAATAGCAAACTCCCCCCACCACTACCCCGTGGGCCATTTTTATCCCTCCCTGGGTTTCAGCTTTCCTCTGTAGCACTTATCATTTCACATAGAACTGGATTCACGTATCCATGGTGTTTTCTGTCTGTCTTCTCTTGCTAGAACGTGGACCCCAAGGAGCAGGGATCTGCCTCATTCATTGCTGTGTTTCCAGTGCCTAGACCTGCACGTGGCACATAAGAGGCCTTCCATCAATAAATGGACCAATGATGGCATTGTTAAATGAAAGAATTACGCATAACAGCATGCAAAGTAGCCACTTATAACACACATACACGTAAGTGTGTATACATATACAAGGAGCAGGGGCAGGTCATTACACTCATGTGGTGTGACCCCACAGGCCAGGCGCTCGGGCACCCCATCGAGTCTGTACAAAGATGCCCTTCTAGGCCCGAGACAGAGTGCCCAGCCTCCATAGATGTTCAGAGACCAGGCAGTGTTTGATGACTGTGAGTGTGAGTGAGTGTGTGTGTGTGTGTGTGTGTGTGTGTTGGGACAGGGTTTAGGTGTTACAGAGGCTATCCTCATATGAGATGGACCTCACGTTTGTTCCAGGCTGTGACTGGATTCCTCCCCTGCAGAACAAGGGGGGCGGGTTAGAATCTGCTGAGATTTGCACTCGGTGCCCTTCAGTGTCCTGATGCTGGAGACAGAAGGGTTCAGGAGCACCACCCTGGTGCATTCTGGCCCACCAGCCTCAAGACGTGCCCCTCATCCCTGAAATGGAAGACCCATCCTGTCTTTGGGCAGTGCAGGGTGGTGGCATTTCTGAATCCTCCAGCCCCTCCGAGGCCTGTGGTGCCCTAGGAGCAAGCTGAGTAGCGCAGGTGAAGTGCAGAGAGTTGGTAGCCTGTGTCCAGGGTGAGCATCCTATTGTCCCTCAGTGTTCTCCCCTGGACTACTCAGGAATGAGGACTGACTCTGTCACTTGTCACTTGGGGGGTGACACTCCTACCTGGCAAGAGGTCAGGTCTCCACCCTTGAACTAAGAAACTGCAGGCCTTTGCAACCTGGTGAGCATCCCCAATTCTTTTTTTTTATAGGTTTTTGCTTTAGGGCACATGCTCTGGCCAGAGAGAGACAGACAGTGAGAGGGAAAGTGAGGATCACCCTCCACGGGGAATGGTCACACCATAATCTCTCCTCCATTCTCCTCTTGGGATCTTGGGCACACATGTGCCCAGCATGATTTTCAAACCATCAGATCCAGGACTTGAACTGTGGTTGGCCATGGGATAGTCCAGCAACATAACTGCTATACCATCTGCTAGCCCAAGCCCTACCCACCTTTTTGACACAGGATTTCAGGGCTGCCTACAGCCCTGGGACCACCATGTCTCACTCCCCTCTGTGTCTTGGTTGTTGCTGTGGCCCCACACGAAGCCAGGCCATAATAAGCCCTTACTAAGTGCTTATTGTTGACTAACTTGCAGATGAAATAAACCTAACCCTCTGGGGCCAGCAGATGGCATGGTGCTTAAGGCACTGAACTCCCACATGGCTGGCCACAGTTCGAGCCTCAGACCCAGTGGCTCGAAAACCACACTGGGCGTGTGTGTATGTGTGCCCAAGATCCCAGGAGGAGAAGAGATTGCAGCATGGCCATCCCCGCTACTTTCTCACTTTCCCTCTCTCTGTCTCTGTCTATCTCTCTCTGGCCCTCTCCAATTGCAAAGGAGTACATTGACAGACCGGGGAGCTGCTGCTCAGGGTTCCACTGCTGACTGTGGCGGGGCTATGATCTGAGAGCCCAGTCTCCAAACTCCTGTACTCTGGTGGGAGTTTTTGACCTGAGACCCCTGGATAAGAATCCCAATAAAAGGACTTCTGAGAAGTATTTCATGTTGGGTAAAGTCTTTTTACAAGCAAGATGATAAGTAGTGATTGAATGTTTAAAAAAATAATTGGAAGGAACCAGCAGTTAGCGTAATGGCTATGTCGCTAGACTCCCACGTAGTCGACCGCGGTTCGCGTCCCGGACGCGGTGGCTTAAAACTCACGCCGGGCGCGTGTGCGTGCATGCCCAAGATCCCAAGAGGAGAATGGAGGAGAAGGGATTGCGGCGTGCCCCCTGGGGGGTGATTTCTCGCTTTCTGTCTCTATGTCTCTGTTTGTCTGGCGAGCGCACGCGCCCTATAGCGGAAAAACCTCTCCAAAAAATAATAATAATAATAATAATTGGAATAATAATAATCTGGAAAAAAATAATGAAAGGCTGTTTGAGGATTATGGGGATTTTAATGTCTTTGTATTGACTGACATGCATGGCATTCCTTCTGGAGAAAGAAATGTAATACACTGTCAAGTTATATGTGATTCAATGTAAGATAAACAAGATTATGATAATAATAAGTAAAAAATATATAAGTAATAGAAAAAAAAAAAGGATCCCAACAAAACAAAATAAAAAAAGATGTCTAGGGGCCAGCTGATGGTGTGGTAGTTAAGGCAGCTGGATCCCACCAAAGCTGACTACATGGTTCCAATCCCAGGATTGATAAACACCCTGAGCGTGTGTGCATGTGTGCTCAAGATCCCAAGAAAATGGAGGAGAAGAGACTGCGGCGTGGCCATCTCCCCTATGGGATGATTTCTCACTTTCCCTCGCTCTCTCTCTCTCTCTGGGGAGTACACGCACTGTATAGCAAACTTAAAAAAAGAGAGAGAGAAAAGAAAAAAGATGTCTAGTGACGGAGTGCCCATTCTCCCTTCTTTGATGAACCCTGGCCCCTTCCAGGCCCCTCCTTGGCTGGACTCACCCAGCGAGAGGGAGTTGAGGATGATGCCGGAGAAGGTCATGCCCATCAGGAATCGGAAGACACAGTAGGCACTGAAGGAGCCCAGGTATGCCGTGGCGACTCCCGAAATGGCCAGCTGCAGGTATGACCAGACCAGGGGGGCCTTGCGGCCCAGCCTGAGCCAAGGCAATGGGCACGGGTGTTAGGGTTCTGGGAGGCAGCAGCAAATTCCCCCTGAGGGAGCAACACGGCAGCCCACCCCCAGCCCTCCTGCCCCAGTGGGATTACTGAGGCGATCAAGAGGAAGCTAGGGGAACCAGCAGTTAGCGTAATGGCTATGTCGCTGGACCCCCACGTAGTCGACGGCGGGTCAAGTCCTGAACCCGGGGACTTAAACTCACACCAGGCGCGTGTGCATGCGTGCCCAAGATCCTGAGAGGAGAAAGGAGAAGAAGGGATTGCAGCATGGTCATCCTCCCTGGGGGGTGATTTCTCGCTTTCTATCTCTCTGTCTCTCTCTGTCTTTCTGGCGAGCACACGCACCCTATAGCAAAAACCTCTCCAAAAAAAAAAAAAAATGAGGAAGCTAGGTACCGTGAACATCACTCTTCTAAAACAAACACACGGCTGCTGGGGCCTGGCGCTGGCGAGGGGGGTCGGCCAGGGGAAGATGTGCATGTGGATGAAAACCGGAGAGAAAGAGATTTGTTCCTTCCATCATTCATGCATGCAAGGAGTATGTCTGAAATCCCGGACAGGCCCCGGGCATCCCAGGGGAAAGGCAGGGTCTTCGAAGGCCCAGAGACAGACGTGATAGTTAAGGAGAGGGTCACCTGAACATTGTTCTGGCTGGAGGGAGGCCTCAGACAGAACTCGCAAAGGGGTGAACCCTTGGCCAGTTTCCAGCAACGGGAGAAAAACCCAGGGTCAAGTCTTCATGTCAACTGGTTACACTGGGGAGACTTGGGTGGGATGGGGCATTGTCACGTGGGGTAGCCCCACTCTTAGCATTGCCTCGTTTGGAAATAAGTGTCCAGGACTGGAGTGAACAGCCTGGCTTGGTCAGGAGAGCTGCAGGCCAAGGGACAGGCAGAGTTTCTTCAACACACACCCCGTGGCACACCATTCACTCACTCAGCCGTGTGTCCGTCCATTCATTTGCTTGTGCAACGACTCACTGATCACCTCTAAGTGCAGGCCTGGGCTGAGGTCCAGTGACTACAAAACACTCTGGGTAAGATACAGGCTCACGTGTGCTGTGACACGGGGTGATGAGGGCCATCAAGGAGCCACCATGAAGGGCCTGAGGCGTGTAGCACAGGGAGCATCTACACTTGAAGGTGTGATGTCTGGAGTCCGGGAACCTGTCCTCAACCCCAGCCGAGAGAGAAGGGAAAGATAGGAGGGGAGACGAGAAAGGGAGAGAGAGGGGAAGAGGGGGACCGAGAGGAGGCGTGAGAGCCGAACTTCATCAGAGGCCTGTGTCAGCGTGCTTCCCTCACTATGACTCGGGGGGCCCATTACGGTCACTGGTGCATCACTCAGTGGGATGCAGTGGAGACATTAGGGAGACATTCTGAAGGTATATAGAGAGGCCACCAAAGTGACAGAAAAACCAAGAGCAGGACCACTTATACAAGTGTGCCAGCATTTGCATAAAAAGGGGGGACATGGACATACAGTTGCTTGACTCTGCATAAAATCATAGCTAATGTCTGGTAAGAGACATGGAAACCAGACATACAAGGCTGGCTCTGTGGCCTGGTGGTTAAGGCACCTGAACCCCACTGGCTGACCTGGCAGTTCCAGTCCTCTTGGCTTGAGAAACATGCCAGGTGCGTGTGTGCATGCGTACCCGAAATCTCAATAGGAGGGAGAGCTGGAGGAGAAGGAATTGTGGCATGACTGTGCCCCGGGGGGGAGACGGGGTACTTTCTCCTCTTCCTTTCTCTATCTCCCTCGGGAGTACATGTGCCCTCTGGCAAAAGAAGGAGGAGGAGGAGGAGGAGGGGGGAGAAGAAAAGAAAGAGACGGTACCAGCAGTTAGTGCAATGGCTATGTCGCTGGACTCCCACGTAGTCGACTGCGGTTCGAGTCCTGGACCCGGTGGCTTAAACTCACACCGGGCGTGTGTGCGTGCGTGCCCAAGATCCTGAGAGGAGAATGGAGGAGAAGGGATTGTGGTGTGGCCATTCCCCCTGGGGGGGGATTTCTCGCTTTCTGTCTCTCTGTCTCTCTCTGTCTTTCTGGGGAGTGCACGCACCCTATAGCATAAACCTCTCCAAAAAAAGAAAAGAAAGAAAAAAGAAGAAAAAGAAGGGGGAGGAGGAAAAAAGAAGAAAAGAAACCAGACATAGAAACTGGACATGCTTTTAAGGAGGGTGCTTCCCTGTATGCTCCTTTGTTTTATAAAATGTAATGCAGAGCCTGAGTCTTCCCGGCCCATGCTGAACCATTGGCCCCTCATCCCATCCTCAGAGGCTCACCTGTCAGCCAGGCTGCCAAACACGGCGGCCCCCACCACCACCCCAGCCATGTAGATGGACTGCGCCAGGTCGCGGAGGGTGCGGGCCTCACACACCAGGTCCCACTGTGGGGAGAGAGGGGTAGCTCCAGCCTCAGCCTCGGCAGCAGCCCCCCTCCCCACCGCCCAGCCCCTCTGACCTCCATCACAATGGTGGATGGGAAAACACTGCGGTCGTAGACCCAGCCGTCCTCACAGCTTTCCGTGGCCATCCCATGGGTGGAGGTGTTGGAGCTCAGGAGGGCCCACTGAGGCTCTGTGAAGCGTCGGCATGGCTCGGGGGTCCCGAGCTCGTCTAGGGGCACAGTGACCCTCAGCCAGGCCTCTGAGTCATTGGCGGTGGCCTCCGTGCTATTGGCAGGGGGGGCATGGCGGCTGTGAAGTTCTGCAGGAATGTGTGGCAGGCCAGCAGGCTGCAGGGCAGCAGCAGCAGGGCCGTGTAGACCAGCTGGAAGCGGCCCACACCGCCCAGTGCGTCCAGCAGGTCTGTGAAGGCCATGGCCACAGGCCGACCGAGGCCCAGCCTGCCCAGGGCCTTATGTAATGGGGTAAGGGAAGGGCTCTGGGAGGTGGAGGAATAGGCCAGGGGTTAGGACCACAGCCCAGAGAGGTCCGGTTACACCTCACAGGAAGCCTTGGGCGTCCCCACATCTCCAGAGCTCCCCTCCCTCTTCCCTCTCTGTCTCTTACATCTAAGTTAGCAGATAGAGGGGTTCAAGGACCACCTCACAGCTCAGGGCCCAGATCTGCAGGCACAGACACCCCCCCACCCCGCTGTCCTTACAGGCTGGACTCCAACAGCGGGTACGGCACCATTGTTGCCCCTTTCCTCTGGAGGCTGTCATGAGGCATTTTTAAGAGCCCCAGTTTGCCATGGTGCACCCAGAGGGAGCCTTAGTGCTCAGCAGTCAGAATAACAGGGAGCCCCTCCCCAAGTCTACGAGAAGTCAGGAACTTCACTGTGCAGGTGACCCTTGGAAAAAGTCCCTTTAAAATGTCCCATCTGGGGCCAGCAGCCGGAGTAATGGCTACGTTGCGGGACTCTCATGTAGTCAACTGCATTTCCAGTCCTGGACCCAGTGGCTTAAAATCACGCCGGGCACATGTGTGTGCATGCCCAAGATCCTAAGAGGAGAATGGAGAAGAAGGGATTGCGGTGTGGCCATCCCCCCTGGGGGGTGATTTCTTGCTTTCTGTCTTTCTGTCTCTCCTGTCTTTCTGGTAAGTGCACACACTCTATAACAAAAACCACTCAAAAGAAAAAAAAAAAAAAGCCTAAACTGGGGGACCAGCAGATGGCATAATTGTTCGAGTCCTGGACCTGGTGGCTTAAAACTCATGCTGGGCGTGTGTGCATGTGTGCCCCAAGAACAGAGGAGAAGGGACTGCAGTGTGAACATTCCCCGGAGGTGGGGTGATTTCTCACTTTCTATCTCTCTGTCTCTCTCTGTCTTT
>NW_006159755.1:2112552-2119121 GCF_000334495.1 Tupaia belangeri chinensis | reverse complement strand
AAAAAAAAAAAAAAAAAAAGCCCAAACAGGGGCCAGCACTTGGTGTGGTGGTTGTACTGGACTCCACATGGCTGACTGTGGTTCGAATCCTGGACCCGGCAGCTTGAGTCACAATCTATGTGCATGTGTGTGCATGCCCAGAATCCCAAGAAGAGCATGGAGGAGAGGGAATCATGGCATGGTTGTCCCCCCAGGGGGTGATTTCACTTTCTGCCTATCTCTCTGGCAAATGCACATGCCCTTTAGCAAAAATCTCTTTAAAAAAAAAGCCTAAATAAGGCAACCAAGAGGCCCTGCTCTCCCTGACCCTACCTGCCAACCTCAGCCTCGGGTCCACAGTTTTGAGGAGTTAGGGCCCTGATGTTGTCCTGACCCATGTGTTCTAACCCCTCCTCAAGTAAAACCCAATACGGATAATAACTAAGGGACTAAGTAAAGGACAGGGCCCAGGCTACTTGTCCCCTCCTCCCTCCACTGATGACACTGAGGACCTGGCTGGGTCCTCGGAGTGACTGGGTGACAAGGGGCAAAGTGCAACCTCAAGAGAACAGAGTGTCCAGGCAGTTAGTACTGAGTCCCCACCCCCACCTCAGCCAAGGTACCCAGCAGCCCTAGGAGAGAGGGATAGGGCAACCCTCTCCCCCAGACCCCCCAGCCTTCACCCTGCAGGCATTGTGCTAGTTTGTAGCTCCTCATCCCCCCACTACCCACCTCTACTTGTAAGAAAAGGCAGGATACGGGGGACAGGGCTGGAGTGGTTTATATAAGCTGCAGGTGTCTGGGTCACAGGGACAACCCCCACCTTCCAGGAGGCCCTGAAGGAAGTTCTGTGTTCTGGAGAGCTCCCTGGGGGGTCAGGCTTGTTCTAAGTAGCAGCTGGATTTCACCAGAGCCTCTCAGAGTGTAGTAAAGGCAGGGGTCAGGCCTCTGGGGGCAGCAAGGAGGGCATGGCGTGAAGGATCAGCGGGCCCCATGGCAGCTGGCTTGTTCCTGCAGCTGGCCCTGGGCCCATCTTCCCTGGCCTCCCAAGGCCAGAGGCCCCACCCAGATATCCAGGGTCCTCAGGTGTGCGAGCCTCTGGGGCCAGGGGAAAGAGGTGACAGGGGAGGGGAGCATGAGGCCTCACATCTTCCCCACCCTCCTGTCAGCAGGTTCGGAAAAACACTCGAGACAGATGTGGTCTTTTCTTTTATTATTTGGGGTTCTTCTGCATGGAAACAAGGGACTTCCCCACCCCACTCCCGGGCGCCTCTGGCACCCTCATAACAGCCGTCCCTGAAGAGTCCCCTTTAAAATCACCAATATAAAAAATGAGGGAGGAGGGAAGGCCTGACTATTCTCCGGGCTGAGCGGAACTGGGGAGGGGCAGGCTTTGGCGCAGAGAGGGGCTTTGGCTTCTGTGCAAGAAGGCACAGGGGTTCCCAGCCCCGGGGAGCTCGACCAGCCAGGACTAGGCTCCACACACGCAGACAGCTGACAGTGCGGAGTTAGTGGTTATACAGTCTGCAGGTGAGGCCGGGTGGGTAGGGCTGGGTGGGTGGCCTCTGGAGTGAGGGGAGGGGACACATCAGGATGCTGGGGAGGCCTGGGGCTTTCAGGTCCCCCTGGACCCCACCCTCCCTGAGGCAGGAATAAGCAAAAGCCACCTTCCTGGTTTGGCAATGAGAGAGCCAGAGGAGCCCATCCAGAGCATTCGGTTGGCATGGGCAGGGAGGGTCAGGCAGCTCTGTCCATAGCAGACGAGGTGGCAGCTGGGAAGAAAGGACAGGAGGACGAGGCCACCTCCCTGCTCCTAGGAAGGCACTTGCAGCTGAGATGACCTGATGCGGCGTGGCAGGAAGGTGTGGCATGGCGTGGCATGGCAGATAGTAGAGGAGAGGGGCACAGCGGGGGCCTGAGCCCCCACCTCATGCAAACATGGTCAGCTGTAACCACTGCAGGGTGGGCAGAGGGCAGGCAGGTTGGCCAGGACAGAAACAACTGCTCAGCTTCCACAGTCTTCCCCCTCACCCAAACCCCAAGTCCAACCCTGGCCCCCCTGAAGAGACCCTCACTGGGGGCCCTACTCTCTACATCTTCTGCCTATGGGAGAACAGCTGCCAGCTCCCCCAGAGGCCCCCAGGGGCCTGGGCTTCCCTCCTGCAGCCTTCCCAGAACTCAGACACCCCCTCCCTCCACCAGCCTCCCAGGAGTCAGGTGGCCTGTTTTTTAGAGCTGCTTCTGAGGCCAAGAAGGGACAGGAGGACGCTGGTCACACAGGAAAACTCAACTACCTCAAACTTTACCCCCACAAAGGGCCCAGAAGGTTCCTACCTTAAACAAGTCAAAGGTCACGACTCCATCCAGATCTGTGTCCAGAGTTTTGAAAAACCCTGTGTGTTCAAGAAAAGAGGACGTGGGCCTGAGAACTCCCTGGGACATTCCGCAAGGCCAGAACCAGCCCCGCTTCCTGGCCGACCTCTGTCCCATAGCACCCCAAGCTGTCACCCTTTGAAGCCAGGAAGTGACTTTCCCTGAGAAGAGCTCTCTCAAGCCCATCTCCTCCCCCCTGCTCTAGCATTCAGCCTCCAGATGACAGAGCACAGAACCCATCTGGGGTCCCCATCCCCAGACCTTGGCCTCTCAGACACAGGCCTACCACAGTGGCCTGTATCTGCCATTTGCCCATCTGCTATTCCCACCGGCTCCTGGAGGACCCCTTTGGGATGAAGTTGGAGGTGGAGGCTGGTGGGGGACACTCACGGAACATGGTCTCCAGCCGCACCAGGCAGCACACGAAGTTGTCGAAGTCGACCGCCAGGTCGGGCTCTGAGTAGCGGGTGATGATGAGCTCGTATAGCTTCTTGTTGAGCTTGAAGCCTGGTCCAAGAGGGAAGGGAGGGTCAGGGAGCTGCAGCTGTCCCGGGGGGACAGGGAAGAGGGGCTGGGGCTAGGCTTGGAGGCATCTCTTCTCTGGAGGAAGTAGCATGAAGACCCCCCAGGCAGCGCTGGAGCTGAGATAGCTGGACAAACACATGCTAGTCGCAGTGGGAGCACCAGGGCCCAGGTCAAGCCAGGAATCAGGAGCTGGCCAGAGGCCATAGGGTCTGGTTTAGCTGGTTCTGAATGTCTGGGCCTTTTTCTTTACTTTTTTTTTCTTTTTTTTTTTTTTGAGAGAGATTTTTTTGCTATAGGGCATGTGTGGTTGCTGGAGAGACAGAGAGATAGAAAGCAAGAAATCACCCCCCAGGAGGATGGTCATGCCACAATCCCTTCTCCATTTTCTTCCCAGGACTTTGGGCATGAGTTTTAAGTTGTCAGGTCCGGGACTCAAACAGGGGTTTACTACGTGGGAGTCCCGTGACATAACCATTACGCCATCTGCTGGTCCCACTTGTTCTTAAATGGGCTGGCATAGGTAAGCTCTGTATCTCTCTCACTGGACGCTCTCTGCAGCCTTCCTGGCCAGGTGGCCTGAGATCAGACACTCTCCCTCTCTGAGCCTCATCTGTCTCATGGGCTCGGTGAGGATAACAACAGGCCCTGTTCTCATCAGGCTGCGGTGAGGAGGAAAAGAAAGAATGCTAGTAAAGCACTTATCTCAGTAGCCCTGAGAGTAAGGCAAAAGTGGCTGTCACCCGTCACCACTGTTACCATCACCCCAGTGGCCAGGGCCAGTGCAGGGAGCAGCTGTTACGGGAGCTGAGCGGGGCTGTCTGTCCCAGCCCCACGATGCCGTTAGCTTTTGGGCCTCACCTGCAGACTCGATGGCCATCCGCATCTCATAGGCACTCATGCTACCCGACTTGTCCAGGTCAAACTTCCGGAAGATAGCCTGGTGGGAGCAGAGGGCAAGGGACAAGCTGAGTGACCCAGCTCTTCCTGCCTGCCCAGGGTTGCTGAGGGAGGAGGGGAGAGTTCTGGAAGGTGGGTCAGTGGCTGGCACATGGGCTCAGGGGTGAAGGAGGGACATCTAGAGAGGCAGACCCACAATCAGCCTAGGGGCCTGCTGCCCAGCCTGGCCTTCTGCTGCAGGACTAAGGCCGCAGGGGGAAAGGAGGGCCCGGCGGCGGGACCACCCACCAGATAGTTCCGGATGCGGTTCCACAGGATGTTGAATTCCACCAGGCCCAGCTTCCCATTGCCATCACGCTGGACAGAGGTGAAGGAAACGCCACTGCTTAGAGCTGGCAGGTGAGTGGGCAACTGGGCAGAAGGGGACCCAGACTGGCCACAGAGCGAACAGGACAACTTGGAAGGGAGTGGTGGGGAGAAGCAGCAAAGTGTGGGCAGCCCACAACCAGGCTTGCCTCATTCTCTGACTTGGGGTGCAGTGGAGTGGGCTGGGGAGGGGTGCAGAAACAGCACCAGCCTTAAGGTAGTGGGGGGACCCAGGCCTTCCTCCACCTTTCACCTGGCACAAGGCCCGTGCCTCAGTTTCTCTCTCTCAATCAGTGGAAAGATACCCAAGAAGACATCTGAACATGGGGCACGAGGTATCCACACTCTGCCCAGCTTTGTCACATTCTCTGTGTAGTTCCTGGGACGACCAACGCCTTTCTCATGCCTGCAATTCCTGACCCAGACACCACCCCGGAGACAAGCAGGCTAAAGGATACGTCCATGAGGTTCACCATGCTGCGGCACGACTCCAGGCTGAAGCCCTTGGTCCGCAGGTCTTTGTCTATAAGAAACATCAGTTACAACACCTCACCCCAGGACTGGCCCCGTGTGGGGAGCACTGGGTGGGACAGAGTCAGGAAGGCACAGTTCTCGCCCCTGGCTGTAAAATCTGAGGGTAAGTGGGTAACATTGTTTTATTACTAGGAAATGCAGTTTCAAGTATTTTAGCAACCAAGCTGGTATCCAACTGCCATGGCAGCACCCAGCCATACTAAATGGAAGTGCAAGAAATCCAGCAGAAAGGAGCAGGGCGGGCTCTGCTGCAGGCTGTGCAGGGTAAGCAGGCTTCACTAGGGGAGCAGACAGGGCTGGGGCGGGGGGCGTGTGGCTGGAGGTCGGGGCAACAGCTGCCCAGACAGTTCAGGGCAAGAGGAGTCACCCCGAGGCCACGGCTGCAGGGAAAGGGAGCGTTAGGGAGGCAGAGGCCCGCAGTCCTGTGCACTGACAAGTGAAGCCAGTCATGTTCTGCTCCCTGAACCACATGGCCTCACCCAAGGCTGTGCTGGTCTTTGCCAAGAATCTGCAGGGCTGTGCAGGCATGGAGCTCAGCACAGGGCAACAAGGGCACGGCAGGACGACTTGAGGAGTTTGGAATAAAAATGGCGGTGAGCTGGGACCAGAAAGGCCATGGAGGGTTTCCCCACCCACGCAGACCAAGGGGTGGGACTGGGCTCTCTGGGCAAGCAGAAGCTGGACTCTGACACTTGTAGAGATGGCGAGCAGGACCCAGGAGACAGCCACTCGGGGACTCACGTTTGCTAATGATCCTGTTGAGGATGGTCTGCAGCTCCCTGACACTGATCTCCATGTCCTGGGGAAAGAGGGAGGATGGCACCCACCCTGGGGAAGGGCTGCCCCTCGGTGCCCCCTACTCTGCCCCACCAGCAACTTCCAACCTACCTCCCCTGCCAGTTGCCTGAAGAGGGCCTTGAAGTTCTCGTCAATCTCTTCTTCTGAGAGCACTTTCTAGGCCGGGAAAGGGAAGAGCAGGTAAGGGGTGTCCCAGCCCTGCCCACGAGCACAGCAGCAGAGGCAGGTGTGGGACTTCTCTTTTGCAACAGGCCACGTCACCTCTCTGAGCCTCACTCTTTTAACCTGTCCAATGGGGATCTAGTCCCTGCTCCTGCCCAGGACTCCTGTGGTCTGAGTAAGGAGAACGCAATTCGCTCAGTGATGGTGAGGGTTTGGATCCTTGCTGTGGGAGGCACTGGACAGCTCCTGAGCTTCTCTGAACCTGAGTCCCCCTCAGGGGAGAGTCTGTGGCAGGACGTGGACAGGGTTGTTGTGGAGAGGGAATGAGACAGCAAGTGCTCTGCAGGGTCTGGCGCCGAGAGCTCAGGGACCGTGCGGCACCGTCATCACAGGTCCTCTGCAGTGCTGGGCAAACGAGGGATTGCATTTCTATTCTGGATCCTGTCAGGAGAGGATCTGCCCTGTCAGCCAGCGCCCAGGGGACAGGACACTCAGATCCCAGGGGTGAGGGAGAGCAGATGGTGCCTGGAGGGAGGACACACACCTCGTCTGGGAGATTGGCCTGGACCTGGTCATCCAGTTCCCTGCAGAGAATGAGAGAAAGAGGTGCTTGTCAGAGAGAGAGAAGAGGAGGGCTGATGGGAGAAGGCAGGAGGGGATGAGGGGACAGAGAGCAGGGGTGGAGGTGGCCAGTTGGTGACTCACTGGGTCCCCGCGCTCTTCTCCGAGAAGAAACGCAGCACAAAGTCGCCCTCCTTGTTGGGCTCGAAGGTGGAGGGTACCACCACGTACTCCCCAGGCGGCAGGCGGAAGCGGGTGCTGACCTCTCGCAGGTTGATGAACTGCTCTGAGCGCGCCCGAGATGCGTTGGCCAGGAAGAAGTCACGCTTCAAGTGCACGGCCGGCTGGCCCACCAGCTGGGGGGAGGGAGGAGG
>NW_006159755.1:2106552-2112122 GCF_000334495.1 Tupaia belangeri chinensis | reverse complement strand
GGTGGGAGGGAGGAGGAGGGGGCTGCGGCTGCCTGCCCGGGCCCCCCACAGGAGCAGCCCCCAGACCCAGAGCCCGGGCTCCAAGTGCTGGTCAACGGGCTGGAGAGCTGGGTTACAGCTCAGCCACTTGCAGCCTGCGTGACCCTGACAAGTCGTTTTGCCTCAGTTTCCTTATCAGTAACCACCCTCCTCCCTGCGGAAGGTGGGAGTGAGGAGCAGAATGCAGACAGGCACATTAAAACACTGGGACCCCACCTAAACGGCATTCTCATTACTGCTTACGGTTCCCCACCTCAGACGCTGTGGCGTACATCACATGGTGCACCTCATAAACGCTCATGACAGCCCTGTGAGGCAGTACCGCTACACCCATTTTAGGGACGCGCACCAAGGCGTAGAGTTAAACAACGTGCTCAAGGGTGAGCGTGCTCATCCCATCCAACCACACTTCTTTCTTTTCCGTTTTTTTTTAGAAGTTTTGTTTTGTTTTGTTTTGCCTTAGGGTATGTTTACTCACCAGAGAGAGGGACAGAGACAATGAGAAAGAAAGTGAGAAATCACCCCCCAGGGACCATTCTTTTCTCCTCTATTTTCCTCCCAGGATCTTAGGCACCCACACACACATGTGCCTGGCCTGAGTTTCAAGCCACCGGGTTTAGGACTCAAACTACAGTCAGCCAGGTGGGAGTCCAATGATATAACTACTATGCCATTTGCTGGCCTCCCCAACCCCACTTCTAACCACACCCCAGACTACTCCAGGCAGCACTTAGTATAGACAGCAAGCCATGGTTGGGTGTGCCTGGATGGGGTCCTGAGGGTCGATCCAGATCCTCCACTTACTACCTCTGACCCCCAGGAGACCAGGTGTGCCCTGAATGGTGGGGTAGGGGAGGAGGAGCACTTTCCAGGCCGGAAACCAGGTGTTCTTAGCTGTCTGCGGGGTAGGTGTGCCGCTGTGCTGCTCCCTCCCAGCACCGTCTGCTCTGTATGTTCAGGGGTGTGTTAATCCAGGTGAGTCAGGCGCCACACCTACCTCTGGAGGGACCTGCAAGAGAGGGGGAAGTCAAGGATGTGTTTGCCCCTGGGCAGGTCAGGGTACATGCTTGGCAGGGTCCCGAGTTCTTAGACAGGATAATAAGGAGGACAGGCGACAGGAGGTAGGGCCCTGGACTCAGAGCCAGTGGTAACCCAGACCTGTCCTCACACCAGAGAGTAACCTCAGTAGGGAGGACCCAGGTGGGGTTCTCTCTGTGTCCCTGGGATGCCCAGGGACAGCCCCCAGGGTGGCCACTGCAATGGCCTAAAGTCCAGGGACATTGCAGGTCCACACCAGTATGCTGCCGAGGCAGTGGCCTTCCTTTACCGCAGCCAGGGAGGTCCAGGAGTCTCGGAGCCTGTCTGGACACCGACGGGAAGGCAGAGCAGGCACAGGGCCGGGCTGAGTCTTAATCACAGAATGACCAGTACAGCCTCTCCTTGGGGCAGGGGTCTGACAAACTTCCACCCCAGCTTCTGCTCACGCACTTCCATGACAGGGAGCTCACTACTCCCCAGGGACGCCCACTTGCCCACTTCTTTCTGAAGTTGAGCCAAAGTCTGGTTCCAGAAGCTGCCTTCCCAGTGTGGGCTGAGCCAGCTCCCCCTTCCCAGAGGCCCCATCCTGCCCTGAGAATAGGGGATTCCAAGAATCCACTGTACTTTTTCTCGAGTTAACCACCTCCCTGTCCCGCCTGCCACTTCATGAGTTGAATTTTAGGTCCCTATCTACCCCAAGTCTGGCAGAGAGGCTTCGCAGGTGCCCTTCCTGGAGGGTCTCTCTAGGGCCACCTGCCCCCAGCTGTGACCCAACCAGTCTGCTTCAAAACAGGCGGCAGCATTAGCAGTCGCAGCGATGGCCTCTGGCGCCCCCTGGCGGAAGACTGCCCGGGGTAAACTGAAGGCCGGGTTCTCTGCCTAGCTTGGGGGTCCACTTCTGACCTCACCTCGTAGACCGCGAAGCCGATGGTCTCCATGTCCCGGCCGAAGCGGCGCTCGCGGCGGCGGTGCTTCTGCATGAGAGCGAGCACGAAGCTGCAGCCCGACTCGCGATCCCCGTAGTCATCTGCATCATCCACCTCGTCTAGCCGGATCTTGAATTGGGGGTTCACCCAGAAGGTGGCTGCAGGAGAGGGGAGGTAGGGATCAGAGGCAGAGCGGGCAGGGCTCCCGCGAAGCCTCACTCACTCACCCCCATGGGCATACAGCTGGGAAAGACAGGGTCCTTTCCCTCGGGGGTCACATTTCAGATGGAAAGGTGTGATGAGCAAGCTAGTTAGGCTAATTAACTGACATGTGAGCTGAGACCTGAAGGGGCCACCCTGGGGAGACCTTGGGAAGCACAAGCCAGGTGGAGGGACATCCAGGTGCAGAGGTGAGGGAGGGTGTGTGCCAGACAAGGCTCGAGCTCCAGGGAGCATCTGGGGCCTGGGGAGGTGGCAGAGGTTGCAGGAGTTAGGGGCAAGGCTTGTGGGACCAACTGAAGAGCAAAAGAACCAGAAGTGACTGGATTAGGATTCTGAAAAGTGACTGGAACTGCAGTGTGGACACTGAATCAGAAAAAGGCAAGAGAAAAAGTGCGATGGGGCCAGCAAGTGGCCTAAAAGAAAAAATTAACCTCTCTAGGGAAGAAGAAAAAAATAACAAGCTAAGCGTCGCTTAAATTCACACTGCCTACCGAGGTCAAGGAAATCTTAAGGTTGAGAATTTAGTTTTAAAAGGTCCTAAATTGGTAGCATTCCAGGTGACTGGCAAAAACACTCTGCAGAGCTGCCAGCAGGTGGCGTGGTGGTTAAGGCACTGGACACTCCCAAATGGCCAACCACAGTTCCAGTCCCAGACCTGGTGGCTTGCTTTCTCACTTTCCTTCTCTCTCTGTGTGTCTGTCTTTCTCTGGTCAAATGAAAATGATTGAATGAATAACTAAAACAAATAATTCTTAAAAAAAAAAAATACTGCAGAAACCTATCTTCATCCAAGGATTCAAAAAAATTCCCTGGGGAACCAGCTGTTAGCGTAATGGCTATGTCGCTGGACTCCCACGTAGTCAACTGCGGTTCGCGTCCGGGACCCAGTGACTTAAAACTCACGCCGGGTGCGTGTGCGTGCATGCCCAAGATCCCGAGAGAATGGAGGAGAAGGGATTGCGGCGTGACCATCCCCCCTGGGGGGTGATTTCTCGCTTTCTGTCTCTCTATCTCTCTCTGTCTGGCGAGCTCACGCGCCCTATAGTGAAAACCTCTCAAAAAAAAAAAAAAGAAAAAGTTCCCGGAATCAGCTTCTAGACTAATTGAAACAAAGCTCTCACAAGGAAATGAGGCAGAATGACTGAGCACTGGCAGAAGACCCACTAAGATGGCAAGTGTTGACATTATCAGATGCAGAGTATTAAAGACTATATTTATTATGCTTAAAAAAAATAAATGAGGGAACCAGCAGTTAGCGTAATGACTATGTCGCTGGACTCCCACGTAGTCGACCGCGGTTCGTGTCCCGGACCCGGTGGCTTAAAACTCACGCCGGGCGCGTGTGCGTGCGTGCCCAAGATCCCGAGAGGAGAATGGAGAAGGGATTGCGGCATGACCATCCCCCATGGGGGGTGATTTCTCGCTTTCTGTCTCTATGTCTCTGTCTGTCTGGCGAGCGCACGCACCCTACAGTGAAAATCTCTCAAAAAAAAAAAAAAAAAAAAGAGAGGGCTAGAGGGTCGTATGGTGGTTAGAGCAATGGACTCCAACATAGCTGACTGCAGTTCGAGTACTGGACCTGGGGGCTTGCTTTCTCACATTCTCTCTCTTTCTCCGGTTAATTAAAAATAATAATAGTTTAAATAAAATTAAAATAAATAAATATTTCTTTTTATTTTTTAGAGAGATTTTTGCTATAAGGTACATGTGCTCACCAGAGAAACAGAAAGACAGAGACAGAAAGTGAGCTATCACCCCCAAGGGGGATGGTCACACCATAATCCCTTCTCCTCCATTCTTTTCTTGGGATATTGGGCATGCATGCACCCATGTGAGGTTTTTTTTTTTTTGTTTTTTTTTTTTGTTGTTTTTTGTGGTTTTTTTTGAGAGGTTTTTGCTATAGGGCGCATGCGCTCGCCAGACAGACAGAGAGACATAGAGACAGAAAGTGAGAAATCATCCCCCAGGGGGGATAGCCATGCTGCAATCCCTTCTCCTCCATTCTCCTCTCAGGATCTTGGGAACGCATGCACACGCGCCCGGCGTGAGTTTTAAACCACTGGGTCTGGGCATGAACCGCGTTCGACTACATTGGAGTCCAGCGACATAGCCATTACACTAACTGCTAGTCCCAGCCACATGAGTTTTAAGACTCCAGGTCTGGAACTCAAACTGCGGTCGACTACATGGGAGTCCAGTGACATAACCATTATGCCATCTGCTGGCCCTGAAAATAATAATTCTTAATAATAAATAAAATAAACTCTCCAAGGTACATTATAGTGAGATTGTCAAAATGTAAATACAAGAAGAGAATTCTAAAAGCAGTGAGAGAAAAGGGACAAGTCACGAATAAGGGAATCTCCATTAGACTAACAACAGATTTCTCAGTAGAGACCTTACAAGCTACAAGAGAATGGCATGATATATTCAAAGTATTGAAATAAAAAAACTGCCAACTAAGAACATTTCATCCAGCAAAGCTGTCCTTCAGAAATAAAGGAAAAATAAAGTCTTTCCCAGACAAGCAAAAACAGAGAATTTGTTTTCAAAGACCAGCTTTACAAGAAATGCTTAAAGGAGTGCTACATCTGGAAGCAAAAGGATAAGTACCATCTTAAACAAAGCACATGAAAGTATAAAACTCACAGGGCGTATTGCAAAAGCAATCCTGCGCAAGAAGAATAGAGTAGGAGGCATATCACTCCCTGATCCCAAGATATACTATAAAGCTGTGGTAATCAAAACAGCATGGTATTGGCATAAAAACAGACATGTGAACCAATGGAATAGAATAGAGGCCCCAGAAATAACCCCCAAAGCTTACAGCCAACTGATCTTTGACAAAGGATATCTGTCAATCCATTGGGAAAAGGAAAACCTCTTTAGTAAATGTTGCTGGAAAAACTGGGTATCCACCTGCAGAAAGATGAAACTGAACCCCCATCTTTCACCATTAACAACAATCAACTCAAAAAGGATCAAAGATCTGAACCTAAGACCTCAAACAATAAAACTACTGGCGGGAAATGCTTGGGAAACTCTGGGAGACATTGGAGTAGGCAAAGACTTCTTAAATAAGACTCCCAAAGCACAGGCAATAATCCCTAAAATAGACAAGTGGGACTATATTAGACTAAGAAGTTTCTGCACAGCAAAGGACACAGTAACAAGTGTGAACTGACAACCCGCAGAATGGGAAAATATTTTTGTTAAATATGCCTCAGACAAGGGACTGATAACCAGAATACACAGGGAACTCAAGTGCCTTATGAGAAAAAAATGATTAACCCAATTAAAAGATGGGAAAATGAGCTGAACAAAAATCTCTCTAAGGAAGACATA
>NW_006159755.1:2103383-2105912 GCF_000334495.1 Tupaia belangeri chinensis | reverse complement strand
TGGAGTTGGCCACACAATTAACTCCCTGGGATCAGACCTTACTTCATAGACCAGCCGGAAGTCTATGTATGTATGTATATGTGTGTGTGTGTGTGTGTGTGTGTGTGTGTATATACACACATATATATATGTATATATATATATATGTGTGTGTGTGTGTATATATATATATATATATATATATAAATATATATATATTTTCTTTATATATCCAAAATATATAAAGAACACTTAAAATGAAAAATCATCCAGTTTTTCAGAACCAGTAGTTGGCGTAATGGTTATGTTGCTGGACTACCATGTAGTCGACCGCAGTTCGAGTCCTGGACCCGGCAGCTTAAACTCATGCTGGGCATGTGTGTGTGCATGCCCAAGATCCCAAGAGGAGAATAGAGGATTGTGGAGTGGCCATCCCCCCTGGGGGGCAATTTCTCGCTTTCTGTCTCTGTCTCTCTCTGTTTTTCTGGTGAGCGCACATGCCCTATAGCAAAATCTCTCCCAAAGAAAAGAAAAGAAAAATCATCCAGTTTTAAAGTAGGCAAAATAATTGAACGGACACTCCAAAGATGATATACGATGGCCAATACACATGAAAAGATGCTTAGTATCATTAGTCACTAGAGAAATGCAAATTAAAACTTCAGTGTGATGCCACTTCGCATCCACTTGGATGACTATAAACAAAATGATGGGGGGGGGGAACCCCATAGACAATAACAAATGTTGAAAAGAATATGGACCTCTCATGTATTGCTAGTAGGAATATAAAATGGTGCTACTGATTCAGAAAACAATCGGCAGTTCCTCGAAATATCATGACCCAGCTGCTAAAGCACATGCTGGTTGATGTTGCTACCCAGCAGGGCAGGGCCACATAGGAGGTCCAGGTTTTATTTCCAGCCCACCCTGAAAGCCAACACAGTGCCACAAGCCTATAGTCCCAGCTGCTGGGAAAGCTGAGGCAGGTGGATTGAGACATAATGAGACCCTGGGAAAAACAAATTGAAAGGCCTAGCTGCAAAGGTGCAGACGGTAGGACACCTGAGCGAAACTGGAGCCACACAGGAGGCCTGGGCTTGGATCCCAAGTTGAAGTGAACACACGGGGTGTGCCTGCCCACTTGTAAATCCTGCTGGCTAGGAGGCTGAGGGGAGGTCTATGCTGGGGCAAGACCCTGTCAAGAGTACCTGTCTGTCTCTCTCACTCACAAAAACAAAATAAACAAAAAAATTAAACGCAAAGTTACAATACAAATAGGCCCAAGAGAAACACACACAGAGGAATGTTCGTAACAGCATAATGGCCCCAAACTGGAAACAACCTAAATGTCTATCAACTGTGAATGAATAAGTGAAATGTGGTATATACATAATTAAAATATTATTCAACCATAAAAACGAAATGATACAAGCTACAACATGAATGAACTTTGAAAACATTTTGCTAAAGGAAAGAAGTGAAGCACGAAAGGTCACGTACTGTATGATTTCATTGACATGAAATGCCCACAACAGACAAAAAACTAGAGACTAAACGTAGACTAGTAGATTGCCAAGGGTGGGGAAAGGGATGGACAGTCACTGTTAATGGATATAGGAGGTTTTTTTATTGGGGGGGGGATATAGAAAAAGGTGATAGTCAGGGAACCAGGTGTTAGCGTAATGGCTATGTCGCTGGATTCCCATGTAGTCGACCACGGTTCACGTCCTAGACCTGGTGACTTAAACTCACGCCAGGCGCATGTGCGTGCGTGCCCAAGATCCCAAGAGGAGAATGGAGGAGAAGGGATTGTGGCGTGGCTATCCCCCCTGCTGGGTGATTTCTCGCTTTCTGTCTCTCTGTCTCTCTCTGTCTGTCGGGCAAGCGCACGCGCCCTATAGCAAAAAAAAACTCTCAAAAAAAAAAAAAAGAAAAAGAAAAAGGTGATAGTCATACAACACTGTGAATGTACTAAAAAAATAAACACTGGGGACCAACAGTTAACATAATGGCTATGTCATTGGACTCCCACATAGTCGACCGCGGTTCAAGTCCTTGACCCGGTGGCTTAAACTCATGCCGGGCGCATGTGCATGCATGCCCAAGATCCCAAGAGGAGAATGGAGGAGAAGGGATTGTGGTGTGGCCATCCCCCCTGGGGGGTGATTTCTCGCTTTCTATCTCTCTGTCTGGCGAGCGCATGCGCCTTCTAGTGAAAACCTCTCAAAACAAAACAAAACACTGAATTATATATTAAAGGTACAAATTATCTGGTATGTGAATTAAATCATAATTTTAAAAAACATCATGTAGGGGCCGGTAGATGACATGATGGTTAAGGTGCTGAACACTCACAGAGGAGTTCAGGGCATGTGCTATAGGTTGCATGCGCTCACCAGAGAGACAGAGAGCGAGAAATCACCCCCCAGGGGGGATGGCCACAATGCAATCAATCCTCTATTCTCCACATGGTTGACTAAGGTTCAAGTCCTGGACCTGACAGCTTGCTTTCTCACTTTCTCTCTCTTTCTCTCTCTCTCTGTCTCTCTG
>NW_006159755.1:2095633-2103166 GCF_000334495.1 Tupaia belangeri chinensis | reverse complement strand
GGTCAACTACATGGGAGTCCAGTGACATAGCCATTAGCTAACTGCTGGTCATGAAAATTAAATAATTAAAAAAAAAAAAAGCCATGTATTGGGGCCACCAGGTGTCATTGTGGTTAAGGTCCTGGACTCCCCACATGGTTGACTGTGGTTTGAGTCCCTGACAAGGTGGCTTGAAATTCATTCCAGAAGTGTGTGCATGTGTGCCCAAAGGTATAGGAGGAGAACAGAGAAGGGATTGCATATAGCCATCTCCCCAGGGAGAGAGTTTCACTTTCTCTCACTGTCACACTCACTGTCTCTCTCTCTCTGTGTCTTTCCAGGGAGCACCTGTGCCCTATGACAAAAACCTGAAAGGAATTATGGAGGGGCCAGCAGTTGGCTTAGTGGTGAAGGTGTTGGACTCCCTCCCACATGGCCAACTCCAGTTGGAGTCCCAGACTCAGTGACTGAAACACGCCAAGTGTGTGTATGTGGGTACTCAAGATCCCGAGGGGGGAATGGAGGAGATAAGATTACACCATGGCCATCCCCCTGGGGATGATTTCTCACTTTCTAACTCCCTGTCTCTCTTTGTCTTTCTGGCAAGGGTTCATGTCCTATAGCATTTAGATCGTGGACCTGATGGCTTGTTTTCTCATTTTCCCTGTCTGTGTGTCTCTCTCTGGTCAGATTTAAAAATGATGATGATAAGTAAAATTAAATAAAATAATTCTTTTTAAAAAATATAAGGCATACAGGTTGACAAAGAAGTTAATCTGCCATTATTTTCAGATGACATGATTATCTATATAGGAAAAACCTTATAGATCTACAAAAATAAAAAACTAGAATAAGTAAGTTTAATAAGGTTTTATAATAATACCACAAAAGTCTGATATATATACATATCTATTAACATAAATGGAAACTGAGGGACCAGCAGATGTTGTAATGGTTACGTTACTGGACTCCCACGTAGTCAACTGTGGTGCAAGTCTTGGACCCAGCAGCTTGAAATTCATGCTGGGCATGTATGCGTGCATGCCTAAAATCCCAAGAAGAGAACAGAGGAGAAGGGATTACGGTATAGCCATCTGCCCTGGGGGGTGATTTCCTGCTTTCTGTCTCTCTGTCTCTCTCTGTCTGTCCGGAGAGCATACATACCCTATAGCAAAAAACCTCTCCAAAAAAAAAAAAAACTGCGTTGATCAACTAAAGATGTACTTAGAGGAAAATTTATCCCCTTAGGTGTTTACATAGAAAAAAATCCAGGAACCAGACATGGTGCGGCAATGAAACACAAAGCTCTGCAAGGCAATCCCACATAAGAAGCTTCCTGGTTCAAGTCCAGAGACCTCCCCAAGTATCCTAGGCACCCATGTGCCCATGATCCAGGGTTAAACGAAGGCTGGGCTTGGATTGTGCTGTTAGCACCCTATTGGGAGTGCACTCGCTCTCTCTGCTTCCCCCATTTGTAGAAGAAATAAGTAAAATAAATGTAAAAAAAGAAAAAAAATCCAAACTAATAAAATAAGGATCTAATTTTTTTAAAAGAGATTTTTGCTATAAAGCCTGTATGCTTGCCAGAGAAAAAGAAAGCAAGAAATCACCCCTCTGGAGGGATGGCCACATCACAATTCCTTCTTCTTCATTTTCCTCTTGGGATTTTGGGCACATATGTAAATGTACCTGGCATGAGTTTTAAGCCACCAGGTTTGGGATCAAACCATAGTCAACTATGTGGGAGTCCAGTAACATGTCCATCACACCATCTGCTGGTTGTCCCAGAGCACATACCTGCGAACAAAAAAGGAGAAGGAAATAGTGTGCTGGATCTACATGGATGACCACAGTTTAAATCCCAGCCCTGATAGGTTGAAAAACACCCGGGGCTCTGCGTATGTGCCCAAAATTGTGATAGGAAGAAGAAATGGAAGATAAGGGATTGTAGCATGACCAGTTGCCCTTGAGGGATGCTTTCTTCCTCTCCCTCTCTCTCTGGCAAGTGTACATACCCTCTGACAAATAAAAATAAACTAAAAAATAAAAAATAAATTGGGGCTAGCAGGTGGCATGGTGGTTAAGGTACTGGACTCCCACTTGGGTTACTGTGGTTCAAGTCCTGGACCTGGCAGCTTGCTTTCTTACTTTCTCTGTGGTAACACACATATCCTATGCAAATTTAAAAATAATAATAATAAATAAATATCAATCAATCTTTTAAAAGTTTTAAACAAATTCTAAGAGAGTAGAAAGACAAGATAGTAAACAGAAAAGTAAAGGTTAATTATACAGAAAAAATACTACAGAAAAGAATAACAAAGTTAAAAGTAATTTCTTTTTTATTTTTTTCTTTCTTTTTCTTTTTTTTTTTTCAGTTTTACTATAGGGCACATGCACTCACCAGAGAAAGACAGACAGAGGGGAAAAGTTAGACATCATCCCCAATAGGGGATGGTCATGCCCAAATCCCTTTTCCTCCATTCTCCTCTTGGGATTTTGGGCATGTATGCACACAAATCTGATGTGTTTTTCAAGGTCTGGGACTTGAACCACATAGTCAGCCATGTGGAATCCAACCTTCTTAACCATCACACCACTGCCTGGCCCAGAAATAATTTCTTTGAAAAATTAATACTGACAAACTTCTCACAGGGTTAAAACAAACAAAAGATTCAGTGTAAATAAGCAACAGAATTAATAATAAAGAGGCATTATTACAAATCAGATATAAGAGTATAATAGGATAACTCTGCTCTAATTTTATTTTTTTAATTGCCAGAGTGTGTGTATACTCACCAGAGACAGAAAAACAGAGAGAGAGAGAGGAAGAAGGCAACCCCCCAAAGAGATGCAGTCACGCCACAATCCCTTTTCCTTCGTATCTCCATCCTGCTAGTATTTGGGGTGTGCAGTATGCAGGTACATGAGATTGGGATGTTTTCAAGCTACCAAGGCCAGCATTCAAACTGTGGTTGGCTATGTGGAATCCAGCTCCCTTAACCACTAAGTTTTGGTGCCAGCCCTGCACTAATAACTTTGAAAGCAGGTACAATGAATAAATTCTTTAAAAAAAAAAAAGTATTCATTTAATTTTATCTATTATTATTTAAAATTAGCTATAGGGCACATGTGCTCACCAGAGAGAGACAGTAAGAGAGAGAGAAAGAGAGAGGGAGAGTGAGAAAGCAAGCTACCAGGTCCAGGACTCGAATCATCACCAGCCATGTAGGAGTTCAGCATCCCAACTGCCACACCACCTGCTGGCCCTGTAAATTCTTATGAAATACAGTTCATCAAAATAGGCTCAATAAGAAACAGGGTATCTGGGACCAGCAGTTGGCGTAATGGCTATGTTGCTGGACTCCCATGTAGTCGACTGCCATTTGAGTCCCCGATCTGGTAGCTTAAACTCACTCTGGGTGCATGTACATGCATGTCCAAGATCTCGAGAGGAAAATCGAGGAGAAGGGATTGTGGCATGGCCATTCCCCCGGGAAGTGATTTCTGGCTTTCTGTCTCTCTCTCTCTGTCTTTCTGGCGAGCACACACGCCCTATAGCAAAAACCTCTCAAAAAAAAAAAAAAAAAAGAGAGAGAGAATCCATTAACCCGGGACCAGCAGCTGAAGTAATGGCTATGCTGCTGGACTCCCATATAGCAGACTGCTGTTTGAGTCCCAACCTGGTAGCTTGCTTTCTCACTTTCCCTCTCTCTTTCTCTTTCTCTTTCTCTGTGTGTGTGTGTATGTGTGAGTGTCTCCATTCACTGCACATGCACCCTACAGCAAAAACCTCTCCAAAATAAAATAAAATTTTAAAATAAAAGAATCAGAATATCCAAAGGAAAAGAAAAAAACAATAGAAAATCTAGACAATCCTATAACCATTAAAGATATTAAATATTGGAATATTTGCTGACAATAACATGTTTGTTGATGTGCTTGATTGAGACAATATACAGTGTACTCTGGATGGAAAATCTCATTTTGTATGCTGTAATGATGTACAGTGAATGAATGTAAACAAATAAATTGAAATAAAAAAAGATATTAAATATTGAAAGTTAAACTTCACTGAAAAAAAAGAGAAAGTCTGATAGTTTTATGGAGTTTATAATAGATAAGTCTACCAAATATTCAAGCAACAAATCATTCCCATCTTAAGCAAACTCTTCAAGGAAACAGAAAAAAAGGTACTTCCCAATTTATTTTACAACACTTATACTAGTATAAGAAAGAAAAACAGGGGCCAGCAGGTGGTGTGGTGGATAAGGGCGCTGGATTCCCACATGGCCAACCATGGATCCAGTCCTGGATCTGGTGGCTTGCTTTCTCACTTTCTTTCTCTCTCTCTCTCTCCTCTCTCTCTCTCATCAAATAAAGAAAAAAATAACAATAACAAATGGAAATAAATAAATAATTCTTTTTAAAAAAAAAAGAAAGAAAGGAATACAACAGGCAAATCTCACTAATGCATGCCCCAAATCCTGACAGGATGAAGAAATTGAGAAGGAACTGCAGTGTGACCATGCCCCATTGGGGGGTGCTTTATCCCTCTCCTCTCTCTTTCTCTCTTGGCAATTACACTTACCCTCTAACAAAAGAAGATAAAGAAACAAAACAAAATTAATTACAGCTTAACAAGTTTGCTAGATGCAAAATACATTTAAAAGGTCAACTGCATGTTATTCTAACAGTAACTATCACTTGAAAAATGTTATAAAAAATACTATTTGCAGTAGCAATAAAATGAGAACTAAACCTAGAAACAAATCTCAAAAGTCTTTGTGATGAAAATTGCACAATTCTATCAAAAAGACATCAATGATCAAAATAAATAAAGAGATATATCACATTTTTAGATAAGAAGACTTAAAATTATAAAATCCTCCCCAAATTGGGGAGAGAGACAGAAAGCAAGAAATCACCCCCCCAGGGGGGATGGCCACGCCACAATCTCTTCTCCTCTATTCTCCTCTTGGGATCTTGGGCATGCACACACACGCACCCGGCGTGAGTTTAAGCCATCAGGTCCGAAACTCAAACTGTGGTTGACTACATGGGAGTTCAGTAACATAGCCATTATGCTAACTGCTGGTACCCCCACTGATTCTTAATCATATGGAAAAACAAACAGCAAGAACAGATAAGAGATTCCTAGATTTGGTTAAGCCCATGTGTTTTGGCAAAGGGATAAATGAAGGACGGAATGGTGTCCCAGAAACAGATCCACTTGTGTATGGGAACCATATGAAGGAAAGGTTGAATTTCTCAACAAATGGTAAGGGAACAGTGGTTATCTATTTGGTGGGGAAACTAAAGTTAGACTCCTACAAGGGAGAAGAATGCATCAAAGCAGAGGGCTGTGAGCCATGCTGAGAACCGCTGAAGGATGCAGGACAGGAGAACAGAGCAGCGCTGGGGTGGCAGAACCATAGCTAGAGACGACCTTCCAGAGAGCAGTTTTAGTTGTGTGGTAGGGATGGAAGCTGGCCTGGCATGGGTTACAAAAACTAGAAGGAAGGAAGGAAATGGGGAGTGTGGCAACTCTGGAGAAATTCTGCTTTGAAGGGGAGCAGAGAAATGGGTGGGGAAGTAGGATCAAGAAAGGGCTTCTGGGCTAGCCCACGTGCTTGAAGTGGTTGGATCCCAGATGGCCAACTGTTCAAGTCCCAGAAGTGACAGATTGAAAAATACCTCAGGCGCATGTGTGTGCATGCCCCAAATCCCAAGAGGAGAATGGAGAAGGAGTTGCAGCGTGGCCATCCTCCCTTGAGGGTATTTTCTGACTTTGTCTCTCTCTCACTGTCTCTGTCTTTCTCAGGCAAGCACACATGCCCTATGGCAAGAATTTTTTTAAAAAGAGAGAGTTTCTTTGGGACTAGACAGTGGTACCACTGTAAAATATGACACTCTACCAGGGTGACCCAGATGGGAAGGTGCAGGTTTTGTGTCTGGAGACCTCCCTGAGTGAACCAGGCACGTGTGCCCATCACATAGGGCTGCCCGAAGCTAGGGTGGGTCGTGCTGCCAATACCGTCAAGGGGCTGTCTGTTTCTCTGTCTCTCTTTGTCTTTATTACACATGGAAAAAAATAATAAGCTAAAAATAAAAACAAACAAACAAAAACTACTCTGTTGCAAATAAAAAAAAGGGAGAGAGAGAAAAAAAAAGTTGCTCTCAGGTGAGATTCTCCATAACAACACAGGAGTGACCAGTGATAGATGGAGTAAAATGCTTTCAGGGGTGAGGAAGAAGGGGATCTGGAGCACAGGTGGAGGCCGCCAAGGGCAGTGAACAGAGATAATTCTGCCACTGTCACAGATTGGGAGGCAGCGAGGACAAGCCCAGGTATAGACAAACAGGGATTTGGAGGTGGGGCTATGAGGAGGCGTTCTGCATGACAAGGTCTGTCTCTGTAGTGAAGTTCAAGGCCGGGTTCATGGATGACAGTAATACTAATGGAGGGAGGTTTAAAGAACAAGCAGGAGCCTTATTCGCTAGCCGTGGAATTGCTGGGGGCCATGCAAAGTGCTCATTTGAGGTTTGTGGCCGTGAATTTACAGCGAAAATATGGTCTTGGTTGTGCGGCTTCTCTCTAGCCCCGTTCAATGGTTCCTGAGCTGGTGGAGAGCTCAGGACTATTGTGCTGAGTGATAGGAACAGAGGATGGGAGGGGCCAGGAAACTGAGTGCTTGCAGGGGCAAGATTAAAAACGATGGCTCTAACCTAGGTAAGGAGAGAAGGCAAGAGGGGAGATGAAGGATGGTGCAAAGGGCCCAGTTCAACAGACTGGACAGTGCCTGGAGGCTGGGGACTGCAGAGTAACGGAGCTGAAAGAGTCACAGGCAGAGGTCAGAGAGCCGGTTGTTTGCAGGGCAGTTCCGACCTCTGATGTGGCCTTAGGCAGTGGCTGCACATGAGGTGCTGCAGGTGAGGATGGCAAAGAACAGAAAGGCCAGACGGTGGACCTAGCTGTCCACGTGGATCTAGAAGCCCAGGGAAAGGTGACAGAAGGTGAGGACAGTGGGCCAGGAGGGAGGGTTTAGGAGATGAGGAGGAGAAACAGGAAGAAGGTCTTCTCCCAGTGATTAGCACGCTGGGCTCAGGTTCTAGGATGGTGAGCCAAGAGCACCTCTTTGGAATTTACAAGGACATTTATTACAATATTTTACTCCCTAAAGGAAATTCAAGAGACCAGCATGGCTATACCCGAAAGGTGAGGGAACAGGCTCAGCAAGGTGACTTGTCTTACCTAACGCCCCCAAGCCAGCAAGCAGGCAGGCCCAGCTCTAGGCACCCTGGGGCCCTGAGCTCAGTTCACCTGGGTAGTTGCGGCAGCCCCCTGCGGTGCTCCCCCGCCGCCAAGTGCCCTCGTAGAGCGTGGTGTTCCAATTGCGGATGGTCCGGCTCTTGAGTGCATCAGGGGTGAGGTTGCAGATCTCCAGGCGAGTGAACTCACGCATGAAATCTCGGAAGGACATCCTGGGGTTCGAAGTGCAGTGGTGAGCCTCAGCCCCCAGTCAAGCCACAGAGGGATGCAGCACGGACTGG
>NW_006159755.1:2090027-2095383 GCF_000334495.1 Tupaia belangeri chinensis | reverse complement strand
TCCTATGCAAATTTAAAAATAATAATAATAAATAAATATCAATCAATCTTTTAAAAGTTTTAAACAAATTCTAAGAGAGTAGAAAGACAAGATAGTAAACAGAAAAGTAAAGGTTAATTATACAGAAAAAATACTACAGAAAAGAATAACAAAGTTAAAAGTAATTTCTTTTTTATTTTTTTCTTTCTTTTTCTTTTTTTTTTTTCAGTTTTACTATAGGGCACATGCACTCACCAGAGAAAGACAGACAGAGGGGAAAAGTTAGACATCATCCCCAATAGGGGATGGTCATGCCCAAATCCCTTTTCCTCCATTCTCCTCTTGGGATTTTGGGCATGTATGCACACAAATCTGATGTGTTTTTCAAGGTCTGGGACTTGAACCACATAGTCAGCCATGTGGAATCCAACCTTCTTAACCATCACACCACTGCCTGGCCCAGAAATAATTTCTTTGAAAAATTAATACTGACAAACTTCTCACAGGGTTAAAACAAACAAAAGATTCAGTGTAAATAAGCAACAGAATTAATAATAAAGAGGCATTATTACAAATCAGATATAAGAGTATAATAGGATAACTCTGCTCTAATTTTATTTTTTTAATTGCCAGAGTGTGTGTATACTCACCAGAGACAGAAAAACAGAGAGAGAGAGAGGAAGAAGGCAACCCCCCAAAGAGATGCAGTCACGCCACAATCCCTTTTCCTTCGTATCTCCATCCTGCTAGTATTTGGGGTGTGCAGTATGCAGGTACATGAGATTGGGATGTTTTCAAGCTACCAAGGCCAGCATTCAAACTGTGGTTGGCTATGTGGAATCCAGCTCCCTTAACCACTAAGTTTTGGTGCCAGCCCTGCACTAATAACTTTGAAAGCAGGTACAATGAATAAATTCTTTAAAAAAAAAAAAAGTATTCATTTAATTTTATCTATTATTATTTAAAATTAGCTATAGGGCACATGTGCTCACCAGAGAGAGACAGTAAGAGAGAGAGAAAGAGAGAGGGAGAGTGAGAAAGCAAGCTACCAGGTCCAGGACTCGAATCATCACCAGCCATGTGGGAGTTCAGCATCCCAACTGCCACACCACCTGCTGGCCCTGTAAATTCTTATGAAATACAGTTCATCAAAATAGGCTCAATAAGAAACAGGGTATCTGGGACCAGCAGTTGGCGTAATGGCTATGTTGCTGGACTCCCATGTAGTCGACTGCCATTTGAGTCCCCGATCTGGTAGCTTAAATTCACTCTGGGTGCATGTACATGCATGTCCAAGATCTCGAGAGGAAAATCGAGGAGAAGGGATTGTGGCATGGCCATTCCCCCGGGAAGTGATTTCTGGCTTTCTGTCTCTCTCTCTCTGTCTTTCTGGCGAGCACACAAAAAAAAAAAAGAGAGAGAGAATCCATTAACCCGGGACCAGCAGCTGAAGTAATGGCTATGCTGCTGGACTCCCATATAGCAGACTGCTGTTTGAGTCCCAACCTGGTAGCTTGCTTTCTCACTTTCCCTCTCTCTTTCTCTTTCTCTTTCTCTGTGTGTGTGTGTATGTGTGAGTGTCTCCATTCACTGCACATGCACCCTACAGCAAAAACCTCTCCAAAATAAAATAAAATTTTAAAATAAAAGAAACAGAATATCCAAAGGAAAAGAAAAAAACAATAGAAAATCTAGACAATCCTATAACCATTAAAGATATTAAATATTGGAATATTTGCTGACAATAACATGTTTGTTGATGTGCTTGATTGAGACAATATACAGTGTACTCTGGATGGAAAATCTCATTTTGTATGCCGTAATGATATACAGTGAATGAATGTAAACAAATAAATTGAAATAAAAAAAGATATTAAATATTGAAAGTTAAACTTCACTGAAAAAAAAGAGAAAGTCTGATAGTTTTATGGAGTTTATAATAGATAAGTCTACCAAATATTCAAGCAACAAATCATTCCCATCTTAAGCAAACTCTTCAAGGAAACAGAAAAAAAGGTACTTCCCAATTTATTTTACAACACTTATACTAGTATAAGAAAGAAAAACAGGGGCCAGCAGGTGGTGTGGTGGATAAGGGCGCTGGATTCCCACATGGCCAACCATGGATCCAGTCCTGGATCTGGTGGCTTGCTTTCTCACTTTCTTTCTCTCTCTCTCTCTCCTCTCTCTCTCTCATCAAATAAAGAAAAAAATAACAATAACAAATGGAAATAAATAAATAATTCTTTTTAAAAAAAAAAGAAAGAAAGGAATACAACAGGCAAATCTCACTAATGCATGCCCCAAATCCTGACAGGATGAAGAAATTGAGAAGGAACTGCAGTGTGACCATGCCCCATTGGGGGGTGCTTTATCCCTCTCCTCTCTCTTTCTCTCTTGGCAATTACACTTACCCTCTAACAAAAGAAGATAAAGAAACAAAACAAAATTAATTACAGCTTAACAAGTTTGCTAGATGCAAAATACATTTAAAAGGTCAACTGCATGTTATTCTAACAGTAACTATCACTTGAAAAATGTTATAAAAAATACTATTTGCAGTAGCAATAAAATGAGAACTAAACCTAGAAACAAATCTCAAAAGTCTTTGTGATGAAAATTGCACAATTCTATCAAAAAGACATCAATGATCAAAATAAATAAAGAGATATATCACATTTTTAGATAAGAAGACTTAAAATTATAAAATCCTCCCCAAATTGGGGAGAGAGACAGAAAGCAAGAAATCACCCCCCCAGGGGGGATGGCCACGCCACAATCTCTTCTCCTCTATTCTCCTCTTGGGATCTTGGGCATGCACACACACGCACCCGGCGTGAGTTTAAGCCATCAGGTCCGAAACTCAAACTGTGGTTGACTACATGGGAGTTCAGTAACATAGCCATTATGCTAACTGCTGGTACCCCCACTGATTCTTAATCATATGGAAAAACAAACAGCAAGAACAGATAAGAGATTCCTAGATTTGGTTAAGCCCATGTGTTTTGGCAAAGGGATAAATGAAGGACGGAATGGTGTCCCAGAAACAGATCCACTTGTGTATGGGAACCATATGAAGGAAAGGTTGAATTTCTCAACAAATGGTAAGGGAACAGTGGTTATCTATTTGGTGGGGAAACTAAAGTTAGACTCCTACAAGGGAGAAGAATGCATCAAAGCAGAGGGCTGTGAGCCATGCTGAGAACCGCTGAAGGATGCAGGACAGGAGAACAGAGCAGCGCTGGGGTGGCAGAACCATAGCTAGAGACGACCTTCCAGAGAGCAGTTTTAGTTGTGTGGTAGGGATGGAAGCTGGCCTGGCATGGGTTACAAAAACTAGAAGGAAGGAAGGAAATGGGGAGTGTGGCAACTCTGGAGAAATTCTGCTTTGAAGGGGAGCAGAGAAATGGGTGGGGAAGTAGGATCAAGAAAGGGCTTCTGGGCTAGCCCACGTGCTTGAAGTGGTTGGATCCCAGATGGCCAACTGTTCAAGTCCCAGAAGTGACAGATTGAAAAATACCTCAGGCGCATGTGTGTGCATGCCCCAAATCCCAAGAGGAGAATGGAGAAGGAGTTGCAGCGTGGCCATCCTCCCTTGAGGGTATTTTCTGACTTTGTCTCTCTCTCACTGTCTCTGTCTTTCTCAGGCAAGCACACATGCCCTATGGCAAGAATTTTTTTAAAAAGAGAGAGTTTCTTTGGGACTAGACAGTGGTACCACTGTAAAATATGACACTCTACCAGGGTGACCCAGATGGGAAGGTGCAGGTTTTGTGTCTGGAGACCTCCCTGAGTGAACCAGGCACGTGTGCCCATCACATAGGGCTGCCCGAAGCTAGGGTGGGTCGTGCTGCCAATACCGTCAAGGGGCTGTCTGTTTCTCTGTCTCTCTTTGTCTTTATTACACATGGAAAAAAATAATAAGCTAAAAATAAAAACAAACAAACAAAAACTACTCTGTTGCAAATAAAAAAAAGGGAGAGAGAGAAAAAAAAAGTTGCTCTCAGGTGAGATTCTCCATAACAACACAGGAGTGACCAGTGATAGATGGAGTAAAATGCTTTCAGGGGTGAGGAAGAAGGGGATCTGGAGCACAGGTGGAGGCCGCCAAGGGCAGTGAACAGAGATAATTCTGCCACTGTCACAGATTGGGAGGCAGCGAGGACAAGCCCAGGTATAGACAAACAGGGATTTGGAGGTGGGGCTATGAGGAGGCGTTCTGCATGACAAGGTCTGTCTCTGTAGTGAAGTTCAAGGCCGGGTTCATGGATGACAGTAATACTAATGGAGGGAGGTTTAAAGAACAAGCAGGAGCCTTATTCGCTAGCCGTGGAATTGCTGGGGGCCATGCAAAGTGCTCATTTGAGGTTTGTGGCCGTGAATTTACAGCGAAAATATGGTCTTGGTTGTGCGGCTTCTCTCTAGCCCCGTTCAATGGTTCCTGAGCTGGTGGAGAGCTCAGGACTATTGTGCTGAGTGATAGGAACAGAGGATGGGAGGGGCCAGGAAACTGAGTGCTTGCAGGGGCAAGATTAAAAACGATGGCTCTAACCTAGGTAAGGAGAGAAGGCAAGAGGGGAGATGAAGGATGGTGCAAAGGGCCCAGTTCAACAGACTGGACAGTGCCTGGAGGCTGGGGACTGCAGAGTAACGGAGCTGAAAGAGTCACAGGCAGAGGTCAGAGAGCCGGTTGTTTGCAGGGCAGTTCCGACCTCTGATGTGGCCTTAGGCAGTGGCTGCACATGAGGTGCTGCAGGTGAGGATGGCAAAGAACAGAAAGGCCAGACGGTGGACCTAGCTGTCCACGTGGATCTAGAAGCCCAGGGAAAGGTGACAGAAGGTGAGGACAGTGGGCCAGGAGGGAGGGTTTAGGAGATGAGGAGGAGAAACAGGAAGAAGGTCTTCTCCCAGTGATTAGCACGCTGGGCTCAGGTTCTAGGATGGTGAGCCAAGAGCACCTCTTTGGAATTTACAAGGACATTTATTACAATATTTTACTCCCTAAAGGAAATTCAAGAGACCAGCATGGCTATACCCGAAAGGTGAGGGAACAGGCTCAGCAAGGTGACTTGTCTTACCTAACGCCCCCAAGCCAGCAAGCAGGCAGGCCCAGCTCTAGGCACCCTGGGGCCCTGAGCTCAGTTCACCTGGGTAGTTGCGGCAGCCCCCTGCGGTGCTCCCCCGCCGCCAAGTGCCCTCGTAGAGCGTGGTGTTCCAATTGCGGATGGTCCGGCTCTTGAGTGCATCAGGGGTGAGGTTGCAGATCTCCAGGCGAGTGAACTCACGCATGAAATCTCGGAAGGACATCCTGGGGTTCGAAGTGCAGTGGTGAGCCTCAGCCCCCAGTCAAGCCACAGAGGGATGCAGCACGGACTGG
>NW_006159755.1:2078464-2088867 GCF_000334495.1 Tupaia belangeri chinensis | reverse complement strand
TCAAATAAAGAAAAAAATAACAATAACAAATGGAAATAAATAAATAATTCTTTTTAAAAAAAAAAGAAAGAAAGGAATACAACAGGCAAATCTCACTAATGCATGCCCCAAATCCTGACAGGATGAAGAAATTGAGAAGGAACTGCAGTGTGACCATGCCCCATTGGGGGGTGCTTTATCCCTCTCCTCTCTCTTTCTCTCTTGGCAATTACACTTACCCTCTAACAAAAGAAGATAAAGAAACAAAACAAAATTAATTACAGCTTAACAAGTTTGCTAGATGCAAAATACATTTAAAAGGTCAACTGCATGTTATTCTAACAGTAACTATCACTTGAAAAATGTTATAAAAAATACTATTTGCAGTAGCAATAAAATGAGAACTAAACCTAGAAACAAATCTCAAAAGTCTTTGTGATGAAAATTGCACAATTCTATCAAAAAGACATCAATGATCAAAATAAATAAAGAGATATATCACATTTTTAGATAAGAAGACTTAAAATTATAAAATCCTCCCCAAATTGGGGAGAGAGACAGAAAGCAAGAAATCACCCCCCCAGGGGGGATGGCCACGCCACAATCTCTTCTCCTCTATTCTCCTCTTGGGATCTTGGGCATGCACACACACGCACCCGGCGTGAGTTTAAGCCATCAGGTCCGAAACTCAAACTGTGGTTGACTACATGGGAGTTCAGTAACATAGCCATTATGCTAACTGCTGGTACCCCCACTGATTCTTAATCATATGGAAAAACAAACAGCAAGAACAGATAAGAGATTCCTAGATTTGGTTAAGCCCATGTGTTTTGGCAAAGGGATAAATGAAGGACGGAATGGTGTCCCAGAAACAGATCCACTTGTGTATGGGAACCATATGAAGGAAAGGTTGAATTTCTCAACAAATGGTAAGGGAACAGTGGTTATCTATTTGGTGGGGAAACTAAAGTTAGACTCCTACAAGGGAGAAGAATGCATCAAAGCAGAGGGCTGTGAGCCATGCTGAGAACCGCTGAAGGATGCAGGACAGGAGAACAGAGCAGCGCTGGGGTGGCAGAACCATAGCTAGAGACGACCTTCCAGAGAGCAGTTTTAGTTGTGTGGTAGGGATGGAAGCTGGCCTGGCATGGGTTACAAAAACTAGAAGGAAGGAAGGAAATGGGGAGTGTGGCAACTCTGGAGAAATTCTGCTTTGAAGGGGAGCAGAGAAATGGGTGGGGAAGTAGGATCAAGAAAGGGCTTCTGGGCTAGCCCACGTGCTTGAAGTGGTTGGATCCCAGATGGCCAACTGTTCAAGTCCCAGAAGTGACAGATTGAAAAATACCTCAGGCGCATGTGTGTGCATGCCCCAAATCCCAAGAGGAGAATGGAGAAGGAGTTGCAGCGTGGCCATCCTCCCTTGAGGGTATTTTCTGACTTTGTCTCTCTCTCACTGTCTCTGTCTTTCTCAGGCAAGCACACATGCCCTATGGCAAGAATTTTTTTAAAAAGAGAGAGTTTCTTTGGGACTAGACAGTGGTACCACTGTAAAATATGACACTCTACCAGGGTGACCCAGATGGGAAGGTGCAGGTTTTGTGTCTGGAGACCTCCCTGAGTAAACCAGGCACGTGTGCCCATCACATAGGGCTGCCCGAAGCTAGGGTGGGTCGTGCTGCCAATACCGTCAAGGGGCTGTCTGTTTCTCTGTCTCTCTTTGTCTTTATTACACATGGAAAAAAATAATAAGCTAAAAATAAAAACAAACAAACAAAAACTACTCTGTTGCAAATAAAAAAAAGGGAGAGAGAGAAAAAAAAAGTTGCTCTCAGGTGAGATTCTCCATAACAACACAGGAGTGACCAGTGATAGATGGAGTAAAATGCTTTCAGGGGTGAGGAAGAAGGGGATCTGGAGCACAGGTGGAGGCCGCCAAGGGCAGTGAACAGAGATAATTCTGCCACTGTCACAGATTGGGAGGCAGCGAGGACAAGCCCAGGTATAGACAAACAGGGATTTGGAGGTGGGGCTATGAGGAGGCGTTCTGCATGACAAGGTCTGTCTCTGTAGTGAAGTTCAAGGCCGGGTTCATGGATGACAGTAATACTAATGGAGGGAGGTTTAAAGAACAAGCAGGAGCCTTATTCGCTAGCCGTGGAATTGCTGGGGGCCATGCAAAGTGCTTATTTGAGGTTTGTGGCCGTGAATTTACAGCGAAAATATGGTCTTGGTTGTGCGGCTTCTCTCTAGCCCCGTTCAATGGTTCCTGAGCTGGTGGAGAGCTCAGGACTATTGTGCTGAGTGATAGGAACAGAGGATGGGAGGGGCCAGGAAACTGAGTGCTTGCAGGGGCAAGATTAAAAACGATGGCTCTAACCTAGGTAAGGAGAGAAGGCAAGAGGGGAGATGAAGGATGGTGCAAAGGGCCCAGTTCAACAGACTGGACAGTGCCTGGAGGCTGGGGACTGCAGAGTAACGGAGCTGAAAGAGTCACAGGCAGAGGTCAGAGAGCCGGTTGTTTGCAGGGCAGTTCCGACCTCTGATGTGGCCTTAGGCAGTGGCTGCACATGAGGTGCTGCAGGTGAGGATGGCAAAGAACAGAAAGGCCAGACGGTGGACCTAGCTGTCCACGTGGATCTAGAAGCCCAGGGAAAGGTGACAGAAGGTGAGGACAGTGGGCCAGGAGGGAGGGTTTAGGAGATGAGGAGGAGAAACAGGAAGAAGGTCTTCTCCCAGTGATTAGCACGCTGGGCTCAGGTTCTAGGATGGTGAGCCAAGAGCACCTCTTTGGAATTTACAAGGACATTTATTACAATATTTTACTCCCTAAAGGAAATTCAAGAGACCAGCATGGCTATACCCGAAAGGTGAGGGAACAGGCTCAGCAAGGTGACTTGTCTTACCTAACGCCCCCAAGCCAGCAAGCAGGCAGGCCCAGCTCTAGGCACCCTGGGGCCCTGAGCTCAGTTCACCTGGGTAGTTGCGGCAGCCCCCTGCGGTGCTCCCCCGCCGCCAAGTGCCCTCGTAGAGCGTGGTGTTCCAATTGCGGATGGTCCGGCTCTTGAGTGCATCAGGGGTGAGGTTGCAGATCTCCAGGCGAGTGAACTCACGCATGAAATCTCGGAAGGACATCCTGGGGTTCGAAGTGCAGTGGTGAGCCTCAGCCCCCAGTCAAGCCACAGAGGGATGCAGCACGGAATGGGGATGCAGAGATGGTGGGGTGGGGTACAAGGCCTCAAGAGTGGCTTGACCAAGGAGGGACTGCTCACCAGAACTCCCCATCCTCCATCTTGATCCGGAGCTGCTCCCGTTCATAAGGGTCCACGTTGTTCCACTCCGAGGAACTGTGGGAAGCAGGGTGCTGGGTGCTGACCTGCTGGCCTCTGACCCTGGGGCCTGTCTACCCTGGTCTGTTTCCAGCCAAGGTCCAGAGGCCTCCTCAGGGTCAATCCCCAAGGTCCCAGTTGCAGGAGTTTGTCTTATAGGGCAGGGGGCAGATGTCCTGAGCATGACACAGGCTGGGCACAGAGTCCCGCATGGCCTGAGCCTGTCCTTAGACCAGCAACATGAAGGTGAGCTTCTCTGCTCAATCCTCAGTCTACCCAGGGCTGCCAGAGCCCACAGCAGAAATGTCAGTAGCACCTAAGAGCAGCCCCAAGCCTCCCCAGCCAGGGCCCACAGACCCTCACCCATCACTCCAGGCTCCCGTCCACTCCACCTCGCCCCAGGGGTTTCGCATCCGGATCAGGTTCACCATCTGGCCTCGGTAGTTCACCTGTACCCCAGAGTGCCTATTAGCACCGGCTTCTGGCATGCACTTTAATCCCCCTTCCTGGGCCACCTCCCAGACCACCTCACCCTAGCCAAGCCCAGTAAGCACCCAGCATCACACCAGGGCAGTACAGCCATGAAGACTGTCCTCCGGGAATTCATAGCTGCGGGAGTCAGCTATGCACGTGAACCACGCTCAATCAGGGCAGGGCTCCATGAGTATCTCAAGACGTGTGTCCCGAGAGAGAGAGAGAGAAAGAGAGAGAGAGACGGCACTGCTGGAGCTCAAAGGAGGAGCCAGCACCTCCCACAGCCCTGATTGGATGCCAGAAACACAAGGACAGGCAAGCAAGGAAGCCGGAGCTGCCCTGCAGGGAAGGCCTCAGCCCGGCAGTACCTGCTTGGCCCCAGTCACAGAGTAGGCGTGGCCCTTCACCAGCTTCTTGAATGTGACGGCCTCCATGTCCAGAACACTGGAGATCTGTAGAAAGTCACACGCACTGGGGTCAAGGGCCAGGACCCCCACTCCGTCAGAAGATCGCCAAGTAATTATGAATCTAGGACATTCCCTTCTGCACACAGAACAGCTATTGGGAGCAGCAGGGAGGGACTCTGATCCCATCTAGTCTGTCGCCCCCATGCAGAGACACTGCTTGCTCCCTGGTGGGAGGTGGGAGAGGCAGGGTGTTGCCACTAGGTGAGGAAGCCTGGGAAACCAGAGACACTGCCACTGACCAAGGCTGACCTGACTCTGTGTGAACACACATGTGCACATACATATAGCCATGCACGAGGCCCACCAGTGTGGCAGAAGATAGAGGTGAGGGGTGACGTCAAGACAGAGCTAGTTAGGAAGGGAGAAAAGCAGACTGAGGTTAGAGTTGAGGATTGCAGTGACATCAGGGGTGAAGTCAGAGAGCAAGAATGAGGGAGGTCTGGAAAGGAGCTGTGGGAACAGAGGAACAGGAAAGATGGAAATGCAGTGTGGGAATGAGCTAAGAGAGGGTGAGAGCTGAGACCAGAAAAGGGAAGACATCTGATGTCACCTGGACAGTAGACAGCTCAGACTGACATGACAGCAATAAGGTAGGAACAGAGCAGACGGACGACCGAGAAAACAAGTGTGGGAAGAGCTGAGACTTGAGGTTTGGGGGGAGAGCCGGGGGTAGGGACAGGAATGACGTCAGGCATGGAGGTGGCAGATGGGACTGAAGTGATAAAGGTTGGGTATGCATCCAGAGATGGTGCTGAGGTGGAGGACTAGGGTCTGGAGGCAAGCCTGGGGTGAGAAACAAGCTAGGACTGGGCTGGGGAGAGGGAACTGCTGGAAGCCAAGCCAGACTGGGGTACCCAGGTAGGATGTGAGAGTAGAGGCCGGGGCACACTCACATCAATGGAGCAGCCCAGTAGGGAGCCTCGCTCCAGCGCCTTGAGGATGATGTTGTAGAGGTCGCTGGGTGCCTTGCGCAGCTCATACCACTCAGTGACCCCACCCGTGAAGTCCTCAAAGCCCTCTGAGGTGCTGCCCCCTGACAGGGCCTCGTAGCTGCCATTCACCCTGTGAACAATTCCGAGTCAGCACTCTAGGTATCTAGGTGAGGGGGCCAGAAACCCCTACCCCTGGGGGGTGCTGGAGATGTCCCCTGGGACCCTACTCACTTGGCATAGGCCTTCTCCAGCAAGGCGCTCCAGAACTCATTGCCTTGGGCAGAGTGCACGAACACCAGCTTCCCATCCTTGGTGGGCAGAAGGTCATCCACGACCACATCTACCCACTCCCCAAACTGCCACAGCTGTGGGGGAAGAGGTACAGTGAATACCTGCTTTGGGAACCCCCAGGCCTAAACTCTGTCCTCTGCTCTGCCACTTACTAAATGTGTGATTCAAGATCACATACACTAGATATATACTAAATGTAGGTATACTAGAGCACGTATACTAGTTCGTGGGAAAATAGGATTAAAGTACAAGTTTATCTTGATGCAAAAATTTCTTGAAATCCATGCATAGTTTCTTTCTTTTTTTTTTTTAAATAGATGCATTTTCTATAAACTTTTAAAAGACCCCTTATAGGGATCAGCAGTTAGCATAATGGCTATGTCACCAAACTCCCATGTAGCCGACCACAGTTCGAGTCCCGGACCCGGTGGCTTAAATTCACGCCAGGTGCGTGTGCGTGCCCAAGATCCTGAGAGGAGAAAGGAGGAGAAGGGATTGCAGAGTGGCCATGCCCCCTGGGGAGTGATTTCTCGCTTTCTATCTCTCTGTCTCTCTCTGGTGTTGTGGCGAGCACATGCGCCCTATAGCAAAAAAAAAAAAAAAAAGACCCCTTATATATATATCAGATGCATGTGTTCTAGGCATATACTATTTAGATACATGCATACTAAATATATATAGTCAGCCATCTGAATCTGTCAGTTCTACATCTTCAAATTCAACCAACCATAAATTGAAAACATTTGGGGGAGGGGGAAAAAAACCCCTCAGATGACAGTAAAGAATAATAAAAAACAATATAGTGGGACTAGTAGATGACATAATGGCTATGTCACTGGACTCCCATGTAGTCAACTGTAGTTCAAGTCCTGGACCCGGTGGCTTAAACTCATGCCGGGTGCATCAGCGTGCATACCCAAGATACTGACAGGAGAATGGAAAAGAAGGGATTGCGACATGGCCATCCCCCCGGGGGGGTGTGTGTGGTGATTTCTTGCTTTCTATCTCTCTGCCTCTCTGGCAAGCGCATGCACCCTATAACTAAAAAACTCTTAAAAGAAAATAATAAAATAAATAAAGTATATGGGCCAGCAGATGGAGTGGTGGTTAAGGCACTGGACTCCCACATGGCTGACCATGGTTCAAGTCCTGGACCTGGTAGCTTTCTTTCTCACTTTTTCTCTCTCTCTGTCTGTCTGTCTTTATCTGGTGAATCCATATGTCCTAAAGCAAATTAAAAATAATAATAATAATTAATAAAATTAAATAAATAATTATTTCCCCCAAAATAATTAAAAAGTAAATTTATGGAAAGATGTATGTTATGTGAAAATAACTATACTATTTTACATAAGAGAGTTGCACATCTATAGATTTCGGTATCTGTGAGAGGGGTCCTGAAACCATTCCCTATCAATAGTGAGACGACTGCACCTAGATAATGTATACTAGAAATATACTAAATACACGTACAATGATATATACTAAATTCATGATCCTGGCAAGTTATCCTCTCTGAGCCTCAGTTTCCCTATCCACAAAAGGGATCAGCAGTGCCTTCCTCACTGGAGAGTTAAATAAGATCACGCAGGTAGAGTCCTCACCGTAGCACTGAAACAGACCAAGGTGGCCCTCTCAGGTATGAAGAGGTTGGAAAGCTCCGAAGCCTGGGCTCTCTCCACACCAGCCCCCTTTTAGGCCATGCATCCTAATCCACCCTCCATTCTAGGCCAGGGTGTGGGGGGTTATAGGATAGATAAGTAAATTGTGTGGAATGAAAATGTGGCATCCGGATCCCTCAGTCACAAAGTAGGCAGGGCTGGCTCCCTCAATCACAAGATTTGGAGATGCCAGAAGGAGCAGATTCCCCACGGGAAAGACAGATTCCCCAGGGTAAGAGTTGGGGCTGGGGCCCTGGAGGGGCTTGGGCTAGAATAACCGGGAAAGGAGACGAGCAGACCCAAGGAACGCAGGTTGCGGGTAATGTTAAACCAGCCAATCAGAGGTCGAGGAGGGGCAGATTGGAGGAGCGAGGGAAGAAGGCGGGGAAAGGGGCGGCAAGACCACGCCCCTGTGGACCAGCACCAGGCAGGTGCTGCACTTGGCCAAAGGGGCTGGGCACCACAGGGTGGATCCTGGGGGCTATCTCCTCCTGCGTTAAGGAGGGGCAAGGATAGAGTAGGATGAAAGATTCCCTGAGTAGGCAGAAGGAGAGAATGCCCAGGAGTCCTCCGATGAGCGTTTAAGGTCCCCAATGCCAGAGGGTCTCATCTAGGTCTCAGCCACACTGAAAATTAGTGTGACTTGAAAAATGGGCCATGTGCATAAACGACGTCAGAAAAAGCCATTTTAAGTAGACTTAATCCCGGGTATTTGTTTTCTGCTGTGCTCAGTCAGAGGTTGCCAAAGGGCAGGAGGAAGTAAGGGGTAGACAGGTGGAGATGGCCATATGGGCTGGTCGATTTTCCCCAGCAGATACTCCTTTTTCATATGGGGAAACTGAGCAAACGGAGGCCTGGGAAGAAAAGGGATTTGACCCACAGGTTATAACACAGAAGTCTTTCTACTCCCTGATACGCAAAACCACCCAGGAAAATTGCCAGCTGTAAAACCTGCCCAGTCGTTTCACACATGACAGACCCATGATGGCACTGAGAGGTCAAATACCTTCTAGAGGGAGGGCTGGCCCCACAAGGTGTGGCCCTTGGCTACCCTAACTTCAGAGTGCTGTAGGTCATCCTTCATCTCCCCCAGTATCTGCTACCCCTCTTCCCCAGCCAGACGTAGGGCCCCTCACCTGGAAGTGGAAGATGCCAGCATACCCATTCTGGAAGCTCTGGCCATGTGGAACCACTCGGTGCAGGAGGGTGTCATTGAGGGTCAGGGAGGCGATGGCAGCCAGGAGCCAACAGTCCCCTGGGATAAAAGGGGCCCACGTCACACCTTCCCTATCAGTGTGCCCTGTGGGTACACGTGGGTGTGCATGCTGGGGAGAACCCATGGGTGTGCGTGCTAGGGAGAACCCGGGACTCCCTGGGGGGGGGATACCCCTCGTGTCCCCTCAGCTTACAGAAAAGACCCAGGAATCTGGTCAAACCAGCCCCAGTGCTGATAGCCAGAGCCAGTCTGGGCTTGCCAGAGGGAGGAGTTGGGGCTGAGCCCAAAGAACCGGGAATGGGGAACTACTGTGGAAAACACACCCAGATCCTCACCCCTGGGGGCCTACCCAGCGCTCCCTGGCAGATGTCTGTGCGGGTGGCTCCATCCACGATGAACTGGGGGTTTGACAGCAGCTCCTACGGAAGACTCAGAGTCTTGTTCCTGGGTTGACACCTCCCAGAAACACACCCAGCCACCGTGACTCTGCTCCCCCTCAGGGACCTTAAGTCCCATCTCCAGTTCTCACTCCGGAGGGTCGGAGGGTCGGCTCCCAGGTGGTCCCTCTCACCGTGGGGCGCTTCCACTTGATGCCATAAGTCTTGGAAGAGTTGGGGCCCAGGTCCTTGAAGCCCAGGCTCTGGGGCACTGGGGGGAAGGCTTCGTCCCGGAAGAGGGCCCCACTCTGCAGGCAGTGCATCCGCAGCTGCTCATAGTCCTGGCCCAGGTACTTGATGGCGTTCTCATGGCGGCCCAGGCCCAGCTCCTTGGCCCGCTGCTTCTGCACTTGTGCAGACACCCCTGTGCAGTACACTGGGGTGATGATCTCCTCAGCCATCCTGCGGATTGGATGGCTTGCTCAGAAGAACCCAGGCCTTCCAGGACTAGACACCAGGCATCCGCTTAATGCGGCTACACCCTAGTCTCTGCCCAACCCACCTCCCCAGACCTGGGGTTCCAGGCCTCATTGCTCTACTTACAGAATTCAGGGCACTCGACCACCTCCCTGTGCTCCCAGACTTCAGGAAACGGGCTCCCTAGTTCCCAGGAGTGCTGGCCACCACCTCCCTACCCCCAAGCAATGCCACCATCTCTCTTCTCCCGACTTCCATTGTCTTAAGCCTGCAGCTCTGCAGTCAGCCAGACAGACGGCCAGGTGGGGCAGGGCGGAGCCCGGTGATAACACAGGGAAGTGGGAAGGTGGGCGACCCCCAAGAAGACCTCTTTGACCGGTTTGCCTGCCTGTAACCCCCTCTCCCAAGTAGCCAGGCTCCTAGTTCACTAGCCCTTTTCCCTAGCTTGGGGGCTGAAATCTCCAGGCACTGGGCAGCGGGGGTTTCCTTCCCCAGACCGATGAGACAGGCTGGAAGATCAGAGCTGCCGGGCACTAGCCCAGCCGGGAGACCGCGGAGACCACAGGCTAAGGCAGGCGCCTGGGCTGCGCTGCTTCCCGAGCCCCCGCCCCAGTCCCAGACAACGCAGAGGGCTCCGAGTAAGGGCCGAGCTGGGGCACCCCCTCACCCCAAGGGCAGTGGCCCGAGTCAGGGAATCCCGGGCGGGCCACTCAGATCCTTACCTGGGGGAGGGGTGTTGGGGGGGTTCGCTGCGGTCCCGGCGGCTGGCTTCCCCAGTGGCAGCTCAGGGCAGGGCCCAACCAGGAAGAGCGCTCCTCCCCGCCCTCCTCCCGCCGCCCCTCGGTCCTCGTCCCTCCCTCCTTCGTTCTCCTCCTCCTCGGGCTCCTCCCCGCTTCCTCTCCGCTCTCCTTTATCTCTCCCGCACGGTCTCCGACTATCTCTTACTCACGGTGTCTCCCCGCCCCTCCCTCTGCAGGCCAGGGGCCAATTCCGCGAGAGGACAAATTAGTAAAAGGCAGAGTTGCCCCTGGGGAGGGGCCAGCGTCTGTCCGGGTGGGGAGGGCAGGGCCTGGACAGAGGGCACTGCGGGGGAGGGGAGGGTGACAAGAAGGTAGGGCAGGGGGTATTTTTAACCAGGACCAGCAGCTCGAGTTGCAGGGCCGGTGGGCCCACCCAAGCCGAGCACTCTGCGGGCGTTGCCCT
>NW_006159755.1:2075534-2078070 GCF_000334495.1 Tupaia belangeri chinensis | reverse complement strand
GCGCCGGCCGCTCCCCAACCCCCAGCCGCACCCTGCCTGGTCCGCTCTGCAGCGGGTCTGCGGGGCTAGGCCGGCTCGCTGTCCCTCATACCACCCCTAAGCCCGGAGGCACAGGCCCTGGGCGCCGCCACCCCGCTTCAGCCGCCTGGGGTGTTCGGGTGGGGCGCGGGGAGCCGGTTTTCCAGGCCCGGGCTCGCGTGACCTTGGGTAAGTCCCAGTCCCCCTCGGCCTTGGTTTCCCTTTTGCGCAGCGAATAGGATGGAGATGAGTAACTGTAGGAACCCATTTCTTTTCTAGCGTTCTGGGGTCTTTTGAACCAGGAACCTGCGTGAGGTGGACATCCCAGCCCTCTGCCTCAAGAGACAGCCCACCCACCTGCGAGCGCCCATGTGCCGCCTTCCCCAGGAGAGGGCGGCAGAGGCTGCAGCAGGGCGGATCCTACCCTGGACGCGCGGGTCCTGCCTCTCGCGCTGCAAGAAGTAGGAGAGAGCAAGTCTGGAGGGTCAGGCGTGGAGTGGCTGGGCCTGGGTCGGATCCCCAGCCCAGGGCTTTTCATTGATCTGGCGGGCCCAGCCTGGCAACTGCTGCAGCCCTTACAGGACGTATACACAAGCATTTTGATGGGGGAAACTGCATACCTTCCCTAGGGTTCTAGGGACCATGACCCCAAAAAAGTTAAGAGCCAGTGACCTGACCCCACTCTCACCCCCCCAGTTTACAAATGAGGAAAACTGAGGCCTGAGAGGGTGTGCCTTGCCGGGTCCTCTCGCCTAGTGAGTCAGGGCTGGAACCAGCACCTGGGCTCTTTGCCCTTCACCAGTCAGCATTTATTTATGAGTCCAATCTCCGCTGCTCTTCGCACAGCAGAGCCCCATAACTAAGGCAGACCAGCCCTGCTGGGAAGGGATCCCTTCAGGGCCACCCCACTTACAAATAGGAGTTCATGTGAGGTGCTGGGCAGGGTGTTCCTAGTGAGGACAAAGGTCTAGAGGATGGGGGAACATATGCCAACAAGGGGAGGAGGCGATGTGCTGGAGAGGTAATAAAGGCTGCCTGACCCCTCACAGCCCTAACATTTTTGTTCTTCAAAACACACTTATGGGGACCAGCAGTTAGTGTGGTGGTTAAGGGCACTGGACCCCCACATGGCCAACTGTGGTTCGAGTCCCGGATCTGGTGGCTTGCTTTCTCACTTTCCCTCTCTGTCCCTCTATGGTCATATTTAAATAAATTATGGGGCTGGCAGGTGGCATGGTGCTTAAAGGCACTGGACTCCCACCTGGGCCACCTGTGGTTTGAGTCCCGGACCTGGAGGCTTGCTTTCTCTCTTTTTCTCACTCTCACTCTTGTTCTGTCCCTCTCTGTGGCCAAATGTAAATAAATAAATAAATAAATAAATTCTTAAAAAAAAAATACTTGAGGAATAAAAAGACATAGGCTAGGAGGAAATATTTGCAAAAACCACATCTTATATAGGACTTAGAACTTGCATAATAAACTTTTTTTTTTTAAGTTTTGTTGTTGGGCACTTTCACTCACCAGAGACAGAGAGATAGAGAGACAGAGAGTAAGAAACCACTTCTCAGAGGGGATGGCCGTTGCTTCGATCCTTCTCCATCCTCCTCTTGGGATTTTGAGCATATATGTGTGTGCGCACACACACACACCCAGCATGATTTCAAACTGCCAGTCCAGAACTCAAACCATTCAGTCAGCCGTGTGAGATACAGCCACCCCAGCCTCCACACTACTGGCTAGCCCCTGTGTAACAGACTTTTATGGGCCTAGTGGTTAAGGTGGATGAATTCCACCTGACTGACTGTGTGGTTGGAGTCCCAGACCTGGCTGTTTGAAAAACACGTAGGGCAAGCATATGCATACATGCCAAAAATCCTGAAAGAAGGGAGAGATGGAGGAGAGGGGATTACAGCGTGACCACGCACTATCAGGGGTGTTTTTCACTTTACCTCTTTTTCTCTGTCTCCAGCGAGGGCACTAGCCCTCTACCAAAAAAAGAAAAAGAAAATAATAATTTTTTAATTTAATTTTATTCATTGTTATTATTTATTTTATTTTATTTTATTTTATTTTATTTTATTTTATTTTATTTTATTTTTTGAAGTTAACCAGAGAGAGTCAAAGAAAGAGAAGGAAAATGAGAAAGCAAACTGCTAGATCCAGGACTTGAACTGCGGTCAGCCATGTGGCAGTCCAGCCGCCTTAGCTACCGTGCTACCTGCTGGCCCCCATTCCAGCAAAATTTAAACAACAAAACAAACAAGTAAAAAAACTTTTATAACTTAAAAATATATAAGTAGGTAAAACATTTCAACAGACATCCAAGAAAATATATGGGTGGCAAAAATGTATGTTAAAAAACCCTACTTGTCAGGGGGGTGGCAGGTGGCATGATGGTTAAGGCACTAGATTTCCTCATGGCTGTTCAAGTCCTGGACTTGGCAGCTTGCTTTCTCACTTTCCCTCTCTCTGTGTCTCTTTCTGGTCAAATTAAGAAATAATAATAACAGGGAACAGC
>NW_006159755.1:2071882-2075204 GCF_000334495.1 Tupaia belangeri chinensis | reverse complement strand
ATGTATATATATATATAAAAACACTACTTCCCTGGGCCAGCATATGGCCCGGTGGTTAAGGCACTGGATTTCCACATGGCTGATCCTAGTTTGAGTCCCAGACCCTACAACTTGAAAATCACACCTGGTGTCTGTGTGTGCATGCCCAAAATCCCAGGAGGAGAATGGAGGAGAGGAAATGGCTATGTGGCCATCCCCCCGGGGGCTGATTTCTCACTTTCTCTGTCTCTCTCTTGTCTCTCTCTCTCTCTGGTGAGTGCATGTGCCCAATGACAGAAACCTAAAAGAAAAACACTATTTGAGCCATCCAGGCAACATGGTAGTTAAGGCAACTGGATCCCACACGGCTGACTATACCCTTCCAGTCCAGGACCCAGCAGCTTGAAAAACATGGTGTGTGTGTTTGTGCATGCCCAAAATCCCAAAGGGAGAGGGAGGAGGAGAGACCATCCTAGAGGGTGTTTTAGGAGGAGGAGAGACTGTGTCCCTCCTAGAGGGTGTTTTATCTTCCCCAAGCCCCTCCATCTCAAGCTAGCCCATGGACCTTAAAGCATTAAAGCAAAAAGCACATGCATGTGGAACACAGACCACACTCTCTTGCCCTCCACCATGTTGTAATGCAGCCAGAAGATCCTCATTAGATGTGGCCCCAGACCCTGGACCTCCAAATTCATGAGATATTGGGAGCTTGTCTGCTATCAAGCGGTATGAGGGACCTATAAGATGTGGGCTATTCTCTTGGGTCCTCTCCCTGGACTGCAGGCTTCACACAACCCTCCCCCACCCTGAGATGCCAAAGCCTGATCATCACCTTTCATGACAAGAAAGATCCCTCTGACACTTTACAGTGGCCTTAATCCTGGGAGGTAGCCAAAGGCCAGTGTCATAAGCATGTGTGACCCCCAGTTACCCCAAAGAGGTCATGGTGACCTCCATTTATCACTTTATAATAGAGGGGTCTTTCAAAAGTTCATAGAAAATGCTTATTATGGGGACCAGCAGCAGATGACATAATGATTACATTACTTATTTGACCACAGTTCGAGTCCTGGGCCCAGTGGCTTAAAACACTCTGGGCATGTGTGTGTGCACACCCAAAATCCCTAGAGGAGAAAGGAGAAGGGATTATGATGTGGCCAACCCCCTAGAGGGTGATTTCTTGCTTTCTATCTGTCTCTTTCTGTTCTCCAGTGAGCACATGTACCTTATAACAAAAATTTCTCTCTAAAAAATAAAAAAAATGCATATTGTGAAAACACTATGCATGGATTTCAAAATTTTTACACCAAAATACATTGGTAGTGTCATTCAAACAAACAACACTAGGGAACCAGCAGTTAGCATAATGGCTATGTCGCTGGACTCCCACGTAGTCGACCGCGGTTAGTCCCGGACCCGGTGGCTTAAAACTCACGCCAGGTGCGTGTGCGTGTATGCCCAAGATCCCGAGAGGAAAATGGAGGAGAAGGGATGGCGGCATGACCATCCCCTCTGGGGGGCGATTTCTCGCTTTCTGTCTCTATGTCTCTCTCTGTCTGTCTGGTGAGTGCACGCGCCCTATAGCGGAAAACCTCTCCAAAAAAAACAAAACCAACCAAACAAACAAAACACTATTCCTTGGGGAAATTCAAATTAAAACCAACTAGAAGGACCACCTGCTAAGAGGACTACCATTACAAACCTGCTATCTTGACTCAAATTTTAAAAAAGATTGGCCATGCAAATGCCAAATGTCAGGATGTAGAGGGATTGGAACCTCATACGCTATCGGTGGGAATTTAAGATGATAACCACTACTCTGAAACAAACAGTTTAGTACTTTTTTTTGGTTATAGGGTGTGTGAGCTTGCTGGAGAGAGAGAGAAAGACAAAGAAAGTGAAAAAACACACACACACACACACACACACACACACACACACACAGGGAGGGGGAATGGCCAGGCTGCAGTCACTTTTCCTCCATTCTCTTCTAGGGATTTTGAGCACGCAAGGACAGTTCTTTTAATTCAGCAATAATGGGGCCAGCTGGCGGCACAGTAGTGATTTTATTGGACCAACATAGGAGAGGTCCTGAGTTTGAGTTGGGTGGGGAGCCCTCCCTGACCAAATCTGGCATGCCTTTACAAGCCTGTATAGCCTATGTTCCAGCTGGGCTGAGATTACAGGGTGGATTACAGCAGGAAGACTATTGGGGGAAGGTCTCTCTCTTCTTCTGAAGCAATAGACTGGGACCAGCAGATAGCGTAATGGTTACATGGCTGCACTCCCACGTAATCAACTGGACCAAGACGGGCAACTTAAAACTCACACCAGGTGCTAGCAGATAGTGAAGTCATTACATCGCTGAACTCCCACATGGCCAACCACCGTTCGAGTCCCAAATCCAGTGGATTGAAACTTATGCCAGGCATGTATGCATGCAAACATGAAGAATGAAGAAGGGAGAATGAAGAAGAAGGGTCTGTGGCCATCCTCCCTGGAGGGGGGACTGATTTCTCACTCTCTCTTTAACTGTCTCCGTCTCTCTCTAGAGAGCACATGCACCCTGTGGCAAGAACTTTAAAAGAAAAAAAATAGGCATTTACTAAAGAGATGTGAAAGCATGTAAAGACTTGTACAAAAATGTTCATAGCAGTTATAATTGCAATAGCCCAGAATTGGAAACAAACAATGTTCATCAACAGGTGATGGATAAACAAACAAAAATGCAGTCTATGCATATATACATAAAATGCAATCCTACTTAGCAGTAAAGAGGGACTGACTGACAGAATACTTTTACTCAATATAAGAAGCCACCCAAGAGAGAAACGATATAATTCCATTTATATGAAAATATTGGGGGGGGGAACCAGCAGTGTTAGCGTAATGGCTATGTCACTGGACTCCCACGTAGTCGACCGCGGTTCGTGTCCCGGACCCGGTGGCTTAAAACTCACACCAGGCGCGTGTGCGTGCGTGCCCAAGATCCCGAGAGGAGAATGGAGGAGAAGGGATTGCAGCGTGACCATCCCCCCGGGGGGGTGATTTCTTGCTTTCTGTCTCTATGTCTCTCTCTGTCTGTCTGGCGAGTGCACACGCCCTATAGCGAAAAGCCTCTCTCCCCCGCCCCCCCCAAAAAGATTTTTACTGAGGGGGTAGGGGAGGAAGAGGTCTGGCTGGTGGCATGGTGATTAAGAGTGTTGGACTCCCATGTGGCTGACTATGGTTCGAGTCCCAGACCTGGCAGCTTGCCTTCTCACTTTCCCTCCTTCTCTTTCTCTATCTCTTTCTGGTCAAATTAAAATAAATAAATAAATAAATAAATAAATAAATAAATAAA
>NW_006159755.1:2066487-2071192 GCF_000334495.1 Tupaia belangeri chinensis | reverse complement strand
GTGGGGGGGGAATGCCCCCGAAAATGAAACCCCCCCCAAAAAAAAAAAAAAAGATTTTTTGCCAGGTACCAGTAGATGCCGTAATGCTGGATTCCCACGTAGTCAACTGTGGTTCAAGGCCCAAACCCTTGAGCATATATGTGTGTGCGCACACACATATATGCTCAAGGGTTTGGGCCTTGACCCACAGTTGACTACGTGGGAATCCAGCATTACGGCATCTACTGGTACCTGGCAAAAAATCTTTTTTTTTTTTTTGGAGAGGTTTTCGCTATAGGGCGCGTGCACTCGCCAGACAGACAGAGAGAGACAGAGAGACAGAAAGCGAGAAATCACCCCCCAGGGGAGATGGTCACGCTGCAATCCCTTCTCCTCCATTCTCCTCTTGGAATCTTGGGCACGCGGTTCCCCTGAATTATTTAATTTTATTTATTTTAATTTGACCACAGAGAGACAGAGGAGGGAGAGCAAGAGAGATGGAAAGTGAGAAAGCAAGTTACCAGGTCCAGGACTCAAACTGTGGTTAGCCATGTAGGAATCCAGTGCCCTTAACCACCATACCACCCACCAGCCTCTGCAAAAATCTCTCTTAAAAAAATATAAAGGGGATGGCCAGCAGGTGGCGTGGTGGTCAAGGGCCCTGGACTCCCAAATGGCTGACCATGGTTTAAGTCTCAGACCTAGCAGCTTGCTTTCTCACTTTCTCTCTCCCTCTGTCCCTCCCTGGTCAAATTAAAATAAATAAATGAATGAATAAAGTTAAATTAAAAACTTGTTCAAAAAACAACAGATGTTGTGGCCTGATGGTGGTTGGGGCTCTGGATTCCCACAGGGCTGACTACCGTTCTAGTCCCGGACCTGGCGGCTTTCTCTCTCTCTCAACAAATCCAAATAAATAAATAAAGTTAAAGAGAATAAATAATTCTTTTTAAAAATGAGGGAAGCAATGCATTTTCATGATTACGCTTGAAATTTATTGCAGTGTGTTTTCAAAAAGCAGTATTTAGTCACAACAGTGCAGCTTAATTTAGTTGAAAGTAAGTATTGACTTTAAAGTCAATTGACTTTAAAACCTGAGTTCCAGTCTCAACTCTGCCAATTATTAGCTTTATGACTTTGAGCAATTCACTTAAATTATTTAAGCCATTTTCTTCCTCTATGAAAAGTGCTTAATAATACTTTCTCCACTTTCCTGTAAGAATTGGGGGGGGGCTGAAAGGTGATGTGGTGATTAAGAGCACTGGACTCCCACATGGCCGACTGCAGTTCGAATCCCAGACCTGGCAGCTTGCTTTCTCTCTCTTTTTTTTTTTTTGAGAGGTTTTTGCTATAGGGCACATGCACTTGCCAGAAAGACAGAGAGAGACAAATCACCCCCCTCCCCCCAGGAGGGATAGCAATACCACAATCCCTTCTCCTCCATTCTCCTCTCAGGATCTTGGGCATGCACACACATGCCTCATGTGAGTGTAAGCCACTGGGTCCAGGACTCGAACCGCGATTAACTACATGAGAGTCCAACAACATAGCCACTATGCCAACTGCTGGTCCCAAGCAGCTTGCTTTCTCACTTACTCTCTTTCTCTTTTCTCTCTCTCTCTCTTTCCTTTCTCTCTCTGGACAAATTTAAAATAAACAAATAAATATATAAAGTTTAAGAAGTTACAGTTTATATATATATAAACATTTGCGATGGGGGTGCATCTCCTCACTGGAGAGAGGTAGAGAGAGAAAATGAGAAATCACTCCCCCAGGAGATGGCCATGCTGCAATCTTTTCTCTTGCATTCTCCTCATGGAACTTTTGGGCATGCACACACATGCACCTGACATGATTTTCAGACCATGGGATCAAGAACTTGAAATGAGAGTTGGTCATGTGGGATCTAGCCTTGAGCACCACGCCACTTGCTGAATCCCTTCTGATTTTTTTTTTTAAAGAAAAAGTGTACACTTAAATGCAGAATGGGGCTCAGTCACGTGGCACATGTTGCTAAGACACTGTGTTCTGCAGGCTGGGACCACACAGGAGGCATGGGCTGGATTCCCCATCCAACCCTGGTCCAATCAGCCCGAAACATCATGTGCTCGAACACAAGAGCCCACGGGCCAGCAGGGCAGAGGATTGGATGAAGGGGGTTGTGGTACAACCAGACTCTGGAGGGTGCTACTCTCCCTTTTCTGTGGGTCACACATACCTATTATGAATGCAGAAAAGAGCTGGGCATGCTAACAGACACCTGTAGCCCCAGCTGGAGAGTTGAAGCAGAGTGATCATAACATGGACAGATCTTGTCTTAAACAACATAGGGACCAGCAGATGGCGTAGCAGTTATGTCGCTGGATTCCCACATGACTGACAACAGTTCGACTCCTAGACCCGGTGTCTTGAAACTCATGTGGGGCACGTGTGCATGTGTGCCCAAGATCCTGAGAGCAGAATGGAGGAGAAGGGATTGCAACATGGCCATGCCCCTTAACCATCCCCCATTCCCTCTCACTGTCTCTGTCTTTCTCTGGTGAGCACATGCACCCTAAGGCAAAATCTCTACCAAAAAATAATAAATAATATTAAACAAAAACAAAACAAAAAAGCAATAGCACTTAATCATTGGTTAGCTATTACTCTAGTCTATTTTCTGTCATTAAAACAGAATAGCACAGACTAATTTATAATGAACAGAAATTCATTATAAATACTCCAGGGTCCTGAAGTCGTCTTTTTTTTTGAGAGGTTTTTGCTATAGGATGCGTGCGCTCTCCAGACAGACAGAGAGAGACAGAGAGACAGAAAGCGAGAAATCACCCCCCAGGGGGGATGGCCATGCCACAATCCCTTCTCCTCCATTCTCCTCTTGGAATCTTGGGCACGCACGCACATGCACCCGGCATGAGTTTAAACCACCGGGTCCGGGACTCGAACCGCAGTCGACTACATGGGAGTCCAGCGACATAGCCATTACACTAACTGCTGGTCCCCTGAAGTCTTCTTTCTGACGTTACTTCTCACACAAAATACATTTTCCAGGGTCCTCGTTTTGACGCAGGGATAAAATGTGACACTCTGGGAGGCTAAACCACACGGAAAGGTTTTGGGTCCTCACCTGGACACCTTCCTGAGTACACTGGGCCCATCATGTAGGCTGGATAATCCTAGGGGATGAACTGTAGCTTCAAGCTCCTGCTGGAACTGCTGTCTCTCTTGCTCATGTAAGAAATTTTTTTTTTTTTTGAGAGGTTTTTGCTATAGGGCGCATGCGCTCGCCAGACAGACAGAGAGAGACAGAGAGACAGAAAGCCAGAAATCACTCCCCAGGGGGGATGGCCATGCTGCAATCCCTTCTCCTCCATTCTCCTCTCGGGATCTGAGTCATGCCTCCACACGTGCCCAGTGTGATCTTTAAGCCACCAGGTCCGGGACGTGAGCCACAGTCTACTACATGGGAGTCCAGAAACACAGCCATTACGCTAACTGCTGGTCCCAAGAAAGTTTTTTAAAAACATTTTCTGGGGCCAGCAGGTGGTGTGGTGATTAAGGGCACTGGACTCCCACCTGGCCTACCGTGGTTCAAGTCCTGGACTTGTCAGCTTGCTTTCTCACTTTCTCTCTCTCTCTCCCACTCACTCTGTCCCTTGCTGGTCAAATTAAAATAAATAAATAAAGTTAAATAGAATAATTCTCTTAACAAAGATGCATGTTCCACACTAATTGTCTAACACCAGTTGAATGTTCAGCAATTCAATTCTGTCCTGACATTAATGTTCTGAATCGGTGGACACCACATGTTAAGAGCTCCTACAAGGCTGCCCCCACTTCAGACACCAGCCATAAATGGGGTGCCCAGGGGACCCACACTTCTGTCAAGCCAAATAGAAATTCATGGATTCCTACAACCCACCCCCTCAGACTCCAAACTCAGCAAAGTGCTTTACTTGCTATTACTGGTTATTATAAAGGAACAACTCGGAACAGCAGGCGGAAGAGACGCAGAGGGCAGAGTAGAGTAGGGATGGGATGGGATGCACAAAGGTCCATGCCCTCTCTCACCCTCCTGACACATCTATATGTTCAAAAGTGTTGGGACCAGCAGATGCATAATGGTTACATCACTGGACTCCCACATAGTCAACCACGGTTCGAGTCCCAGATGTGGCAGCTTAAAAACACACTGGGCGCACGTGCGTGTGTACCCCAAATCCCAAGAGCAGACTGGAAAAGAAGGGATTAGTGCCCCACCTTGTCCTCTCATTAGCATAAACTTAGGTTTGGCCTTATTATGAATAACCCGAGGCCTTGCTATGAACAAGACATTCCTCTATTAGAAAACCCAAGGGTTTTAGGAGCTTTGTGTGAAGTGGGTAGGGAGAAAGATCAAATATATGTATTTTTTATTATAGACATTTGATGTTTTTCTCTGGAAGGACATAATAAACTTTAATTATTAATGCTTCCTGGACAGGGACTAGGTTGCTAGGAGTCAAAAGTAGGAGAGGGACACTTGGTTTAAATATACATGTAAATACTACCTATTTGGGAAAAATAATTTTTTTAGAGATTTTTTAAAAATTATTTTATCGAACTTTATTCATTCATTTATTTATTTAATTTGACCACAGAGAGACAGAGTGTGAGAGAAAAAGTGAGAAGGCAAGCTGCCAGGTCCAGGACTTGAACCACAGTCGGCTATGTGGGAGTCCAGTGCCAT
>NW_006159755.1:2041114-2064721 GCF_000334495.1 Tupaia belangeri chinensis | reverse complement strand
AAATTTTTTTTTTTTTTGAGAGGTTTTTGCTATAGGGCGCATGCGCTCGCCAGACAGACAGAGAGAGACAGAGAGACAGAAAGCCAGAAATCACTCCCCAGGGGGGATGGCCATGCTGCAATCCCTTCTCCTCCATTCTCCTCTCGGGATCTTGGGCATGCATGCACACGTGCCCAGTGTGATCTTTAAGCCACCAGGTCCGGGACGTGAGCCACAGTCTACTACATGGGAGTCCAGAAACACAGCCATTACGCTAACTGCTGGTCCCAAGAAAGTTTTTTAAAAACATTTTCTGGGGCCAGCAGGTGGTGTGGTGATTAAGGGCACTGGACTCCCACCTGGCCTACCGTGGTTCAAGTCCTGGACTTGTCAGCTTGCTTTCTCACTTTCTCTCTCTCTCTCCCACTCACTCTGTCCCTTGCTGGTCAAATTAAAATAAATAAATAAAGTTAAATAGAATAATTCTCTTAACAAAGATGCATGTTCCACACTAATTGTCTAACACCAGTTGAATGTTCAGCAATTCAATTCTGTCCTGACATTAATGTTCTGAATCGGTGGACACCACATGTTAAGAGCTCCTACAAGGCTGCCCCCACTTCAGACACCAGCCATAAATGGGGTGCCCAGGGGACCCACACTTCTGTCAAGCCAAATAGAAATTCATGGATTCCTACAACCCACCCCCTCAGACTCCAAACTCAGCAAAGTGCTTTACTTGCTATTACTGGTTATTATAAAGGAACAACTCGGAACAGCAGGCGGAAGAGACGCAGAGGGCAGAGTAGAGTAGGGATGGGATGGGATGCACAAAGGTCCATGCCCTCTCTCACCCTCCTGACACATCTATATGTTCAAAAGTGTTGGGACCAGCAGATGCATAATGGTTACATCACTGGACTCCCACATAGTCAACCACGGTTCGAGTCCCAGATGTGGCAGCTTAAAAACACACTGGGCGCACGTGCGTGTGTACCCCAAATCCCAAGAGCAGACTGGAAAAGAAGGGATTAGAATGTGGCCATCCTCCCTGAGGGATGATTTCTCGCTTTCTGTCTCTCAGGCTAGCACCCATGCCCTATGGCAAAAATCTTTTAAAAAAAACCCAAGTGTTTATAATCTAGTCTTTGGTCCTCCTCCTTCTCTGAAGGCAAGCCCCTAATCCAAAGCATCTAGGTGCCCCACCTTGTCCTCTCATTAGCATAAACTTAGGTGTGGCCTTATTATGAATAACCCGAGGCCTTGCTATGAACAAGACATTCCTCTATTAGAAAACCCAAGGGTTTTAGGAGCTTTGTGTGAAGTGGGTAGGGAGAAAGATCAAATATATGTATTTTTTATTATAGACATTTGATGTTTTTCTCTGGAAGGACATAATAAACTTTAATTATTAATGCTTCCTGGACAGGGACTAGGTTGCTAGGAGTCAAAAGTAGGAGAGTGACACTTGGTTTAAATATACATGTAAATACTACCTATTTGGGAAAAATAATTTTTTTAGAGATTTTTTAAAAATTATTTTATCGAACTTTATTCATTCATTTATTTATTTAATTTGACCACAGAGAGACAGAGTGTGAGAGAAAAAGTGAGAAGGCAAGCTGCCAGGTCCAGGACTTGAACCACAGTCGGCTATGTGGGAGTCCAGTGCCATTAACCATCATGCCAACTGCTAGCACCAAGACCAAGTCTTAGTCACCACTGTAAACTGTCTTCTCAGGAATATCCAAGCCCAATTCAAATGCTGCCTTCTCTAGTAAGACTTCCCTTCTCCATTAATAAAAACTTGGCTCTTTTGAGCTCTCATTATGTCTTTGTGTGTGAGGGGGAGGGGGCTGTATAGGTAATTACCACATTATCTTTGTTTGCAGCTCAGCAAGAAACCAAGTCTTGGTGCCAAAGGCATTACTCGCCTGAATACAGAGCTGCTTTTTCATTTGTGCTTTTTTTTTTCAGAGGTTTTTGCTATAGGGTGTATGCATTCACCAGAAAGACAAAGAGAGACAGAGACAGAAAGTGAGAAATCACCCCTCAGTGGGGATGGCCATGCTGCAATCCCTTCTCCTCCATTCTCCTCCTGGGATCTTGGGAACACACACACATGCGCCCGGCGTGAGTTTAAGCCACCAAGCCTCAGTCAACTACATGGGAGTCCAGCAACATAGCCATTATGCTAACTGCTGGTCCCTATTTGTGCTTGTCAATAGGTTCCAGGCCTCCTTTTTCTGAAGGTTGCAGCATATAAATTCACCCCATTTAATCCCATCTGTACTGTAGATCTCATTATCCAGAGGTACTAGCAGCAAACATTCTCTGCTATCTATCACAATCAGCCTCTCACGGGAAGGGGCAGAGCTGTTAACAGAGCTGTGCTCACAGGTCTTATCCCTACAGACCTCTTCTCAATCCCCTCCCACCCCCACCCTGAATCAAGGAGCCAGCCCAGGACCTAAGCACAGTTGGTGTCCTATGGACGTGAATTTATTAGAGGGGGCTCTAGTCAGCGTGGGGACAGGTTGCACGTCGGGAGGAAGGGGCCAGACATGGGCAATGCTGCCAGCTTGAGGCCACATGGCAAGAGGCACAGTGAGCAGAGCCTTGGGCAGCAGGACAGCTGGTGGGCAGCTCTTCGCTCTGTGGAGGTCTGCATCTGGAGCGAGGCGGAGGCTTTTTCAAGATGTGGAGGGTGTAGGTACCTGGCTGCAGCAGTAGCCTGGGGGGCAAGACAAGTAGGTTCCTATTCCAGAGGTTTTTGACCATTGACAGGCAATTTTTGGAGCGAGGACGATGACACTCAGAAGTCGGAGAAGGGCTTTTGGGTAACACGGGCCTGGAGCGCAGGTTGTGGGGTCCACGTGAGTCACAGATGGAACACTGCGGAGGTGAGTGTCCTGGGCCCCGGGGGAGGCAGACTAGGGCCTGTGGGTAGCTCCTCCGAACACCTCCATGGTGGGGATGCCGCTCCCGAGTCCAAGCCCAGTGGGACGGCTCCTTTGCCATGACCTGGGAGGAGTAGTGTGGACAGTGAGTAGGAATGGGAGGCCCAGCCCTGTCCTACCCGAGGTGCCAGCCCAGACTCACCTCCTCACAGCACTGACGGCTCACCGCAGCTCGGAAGCCCATCCGTGCCCACAGCTTATCTCTCTGGTGCAGGAACTTCCTCACCCGGGAAGACCAATCTTCCCCAAGGGCCCATGGGAAAATCTCACACTTGAAATCCTCCACGTCCTCTTCCATGTCATTTGCAAGGTACCTAGCCACAGGGCACATGGTTAGGAAGCAGAGGCTCCGGCCCTCCTCCCTCTGTCCACCAGGAGCTCTGCCCCACCACGCCCACCCCTGCCACTCACAATGCTAAGAACAGGCTGCTGCGGGTGTACTCGCTGAGCTTCAGGTTGGCGCGCCGGAAGTAGACCAGCACCATGGCTAGGAGATACTGCAGAGACAGGGAGTTGGTTAGCCTTCGCCTCTGTAAAAGGGGCGAGCAGACAGGTTCCTTTGCACAAAAACGTTCTGGGGCAAGGAGGGAAAGACTAGGTACACGATGGGGTCTAGCCTACGAGGGTTTAAGGGTAAAAAGTGAATTGCTACCCACATCAGACCAGGGGATCCAGCAAAGTAGGAGCACTCGATTCTCACTAATTCAACCACACTTTCAAGTGACCCCCAACCGATACACCAAGCTCCCTCACCTTATCAGATATCTGGAAGCAAGGGTCTTTGGAGAGGAATTCCTGGAAAAAACTGTCCTCTAAGGGTAGAAAAGAAAAACAGGAGACCCAGGTTATTATTGCCCCCATAGACAAGAGTGGCCATCGAGAGTTCCAAAGCCCAAGTCATCAATGAATCCGTGTTCTGGCATGGCCACACCTCCCCCACTACCCTCCTCCCCTTCCTGTCCCTCCTCCCCATCTGCCAAACCTAGGTCACCTGAGAGGGAGAGGCACCGAGGCCGCAGAGTCCCTGCCCATGCTGGACCCCACTTTTCGATTCTATTTTCACACTTGGCCCTACATCCCCTCCTATGCCAGCCCCCACATAAACTCACCCAGAAGGCTGAGAAAGGCCTGGTACTGGCTGGTATGAAGAAATCCATTGCCCCCACCTTGATGGCTAAGGCCCCCCAGTTTGGCCTGGGTGTTAACCACAGGGACAGTGGTGGCGTCTGGAGCCTGGTTCATCTCGTGGAGGGTGGGGCGGGGCAGGGTGACCTGTAGAGAAAACAGCCTCAGGATTTAGCACCAACTCCCTCAACACGTAGGAGTCAAGGGGGATGATGAGACTGACCCCGGGAGGATTAGGAAGATGGAGGGATGGGTGTGGAGACTTGGGGGTTCAGAACAGAAGGCAGTTGAGATGCACAGGGGGTGGGGAGGCCAGAAAGGAAGCAAAGAGTTGCTGGAAACTGTGCCCCTCCTCCTCCTGGCACCCCAGGTCAGGCCAGCGAGTAAAACAGCAGCAGGAGCACCACTGAGGGCTTCCTAAGTGCCTGGAGCTGTGCTGGATGCTTTAAGGGCCCTATCTATTCCCTCAGGTAAGCGGGTGTAACAGAAGACCCATTTTGCAAACCAGCAAACTGAATTGCGGCCTCACAACCAGTTACAAGGCCTCACAACCAGTTACAAGTGGAGCCCTCCAGAGCTTAATTGCACCTCTAGCCCTCCAATTTACAGCCTCCCCTTGACCCCAGCACGAGGGCAGAGTTGAAAGGGCCACCCACCCTTGACACCGAAGGGAAACTGAGGAGGAGAAATGATATTAAATAAATGCTCGGATTTAGTGCAAGTTAGGTGGGGCCACCTCAAACAGTTCAAGCTATTTTCCTACAACCTCCCTTATCCCCAGAGAGACACCAACCAAGGAGTTCACGAGATGTCTTCCACCACCCACAGTCAACCTGAGATCAACCTGAGAACCTCTCATCCAGGCTTCCAGAAGTAAGCCCAGCCTTCGCCTCCCCGCTAACAGACTTACCTGAGCCTGGGAATCACCTACAGCATAACTCCCAGCCAGCTGGCGAGGGTTTATATAGCGCTAAGGCTTGCCCCCCCGCCCCTCGCCGCGCCCTGCCCCGCCCTGCTCTGCCCTTCCACCAATCAGGCCCTTCCTAGTTTGGGGGTGGGGCTTAGGCCTCTCCACCTACCTCTACCTGAGAACCCTGCCACCTTCTGAGCTGAGGCTGCCCTGCTGAAAAACATTCCCAAAGCTTTATCACCTATCAGACAGGTGGACGCCGGTGCCTGAAGTTCCACAGGACATGGAGGGAGCTAGAGCTCTCTCTTCCTCTTTACAAATGCCGTGCCAAGGGGCTGAGCTGGAAAATGAGACCTGGGCGGCCAGTAACTGACGGGCAGTTTCAGCCCAAGTTTTACCTTATGGCCTGATTGTGCCATGCTGGGGTAGGGTTTCTAGGCCTTTGGAGTCCTCAAAGTCTCTGGGTCTGTGGTTATCCCTGATTCTCTTGACCTCTCTGGGTCTCCCTGGTCTCTTTGGGTCTCTCTAGAGGTCTGGATCCTTGGCCTCTCTGAGTTCCAGGATGCTATCTGGGTCTTTTGGTCTCCCTGGGTCTGTCGGTGTCTTTGGTCTTTGGTTTCTGATCTCTGGTCTCTCTGGGTTTCCCCCCAGCTCACCTCCCATGCTCTCTAAGGCCAGGAAGGCCTTCCCTGTTCTTGTCTCCGAGTTAGCCTGTGTGTGTGTGTGTGTGTAGGGATGGTGTGTGTGCCCTTGCACGTGCACGTGCACGTGATTTCTGAATTTGTTGTCAGCCTCTCCCAGAAATGAAGCTGTGAGCCCAGCAGCCTGCACAGCCATTCCCAGAATACCTAGTGGTGTTTCCTGAAGAGGCAAGACTTCAATCAACATGTGTTCCTCACGCAACCCCGTAAAGTAGGTGCTTTTAGCAGCCTTATTTTACAAATAAAAACAAAAACAGTTTGGGTTGTCTTCAGAGAGGTTAAATAACCTATTATCAGCCACACAGCTAGTACGTGGAAAGCCAAGTTTCAGTCTGACTGGCCCTGGCCCACATCAGAGCATAGGCTGGGCCTGTCTGTCTGGTCTGAGGCTATTCTGAGCAAAGCACTGTACCGAGAAGGTGTTCAGTAACACTGGAGGAATCCCCCAGATCGGCCCCGTTTTCAGGCCCTTTCCTCTCCCTTAGAAATCTTTCTTTGTTTTATTTATTTATTTTTATTCGAGAGTTTTGTTTTGTTTTTAAGAATTATTTATTTCATTTTATTTATTCATACATTTACTTTAATTTGACCAAAGAGAGACACACACAGAGAAAGAGAAGGAAAGTGGAAATTGAGAAAGCAAGCCATCAGTTCCGGGACTCAAATCGTGGTCAGCCATGTGGGAGTGTCCAGCACCTTAACCACCACGCCACCTGCTGGTCCCTAATTTGAGGTTTTTGCCATAGAGCGTTGTGTTCTCACTGGAGAAAGAGAGATAGTGAGACAGAATGTGAGAAATCATTTCCCAGGGGGATGGCCACACTGAAATTCCTTTTCTTCCTTTCTCATCCTGGGATTTTGGACACAACATATGCATCCAGCATGATTTTTGAGCCTCTGGATCCAGGACTCAAACCCTAGTTGTCCATGTGGGAGTCTACCACCTGCTGGCCCCTGTGTCGGAGATCTTTCACACTCCACACTGGGGAAAATATTTTTTTATTTCTTTTTGTTGTTGTTGCTACAGGTGCACATGTATGCTGGAGAAGGAGAGGGAAAGTGTGAAAGCACTCCCTGGGTGGGATAGCTCACTGCAATCCCTTCTCCATTCACCTCTCAGAATTTTAGGCACATATGCAAATGCATTTTGCATGTTTTCTAAGCTGCCAGGTCCAAGACTCAAACCACAGTTAGCCATTTGGTATCCAGTCACCTTAACCACCATGCCACAGGCTAGCCCTTGAAAAAAAATTTTTTAAATCTTGCAAACACGTAGACTAACAGATGTTTTTTTTTAAAAAAATAATTATTTATTTTATTTTGTATTTATTCATTCATTTATTTTTTATTTTATTTTTATTTATTTTTTGACCAGAGAGAGACAGAGGGTGAGAGTGAGAGAGGAAGTGAGAAAGCAAGCCATCAGATTCAGGACTCGAACCCTGGTCGGCCATGTGGAAGGGTCCAGTGCCTTAACCACCACACCACCTGCTGGTCCCACAGATGTTGTTTTAAAAGTTTAGGAAAATGGGGCCAGGTGGTGCTGGGGCAGCCATAGCATAACAGGACACAGATGATAAAGGTCTTGGGTTGGTGTCCTGGGACTTCCCTGAGCACACAAGGCACACATGCACGTGCCCACAGCCCTGCCCATGACCCAGGCCAGCTGAGACTGGGGGTGGATCATGGCATGGGAATCTTATTGAGGGTGACTGTGGCTTTTATGGAAATAAACTTTTTAAAAAATTATTTCGGGGGGAACCAGCAGATAGCGTAATGGCTATGTCGCCAGACTCCCATGTAGTCAACCGCAGTTCGCGTCCCGGACCCGGTGGCTTAAAACTCACACCGGGTGCGTGTGCGTGCGTGCCCAAGATCCCAAGAGGAGAATGGAGGAGGAGGGATTGCAGCGTGACTATCCCCCCCTGGGGGGTGATTTCTCGCTTTCTGTCTCTATGTCTCTCTCTGTCTGTCTGGCGAGCACACGCACCCTATAGCAAAAAACCTCTCAAAAAAAAATTATTTTGGGGACCAGGACATAATGGTGATGTTGTTGGACTCCCACATAGTCGACTGCAGTTCCAGTCCTGGACTTGGTGGCTTAAAACTCACACCGGGCATGTGTGCATGCATGCCCAATATCCTGAGAGGAGGCTAGAGAAGAAGGGATTGTGGGGTGGCCATCCCCCCAGGGAGTGATTTATTGCTTTCTGAATCTGTCTCTCCAGCAAATGCACGCGCCCTATAGCATAAATCTCTCAAAAAAAGACTTCATACTTACCTGGCAGGAAGGTACCATGATCACGAAGGTGGTTTCCCCAGGGCGAGGCTTATCCATTGCACTCCGGATGTGCTGACCCCTGCGGCTTCCCCAAATGTGGGAAATTCGACTGCATTAAAAAAAGATCTAAAAAAAATTATTTCCAAAAATAAAAAAGTACAGAAATTGTTCATGTCCCCTTTCCCCACTGTGAAGAACTTTCATAACCATAGTACAATGAGAACCAGGAAGCTGACAGTGGTACAGCTGAACTACAGACCTATTTAGATTTCATCCGTTGTTTTTGTTCACTTGTTTGCTTGTTGTGTGTGTGTGTTTTCGATGATAGAGAGCATGCTCATATGAGAAAGTGAAAGAAACACCCTCATCAGGGTTTTATCATCTGCGACCCCCCCCCCCCAGCTCTCCAGCTCCTCAGGTTCCTGGGTGCCCACATGCACACACAGTGTGTTTTCAGGCTGACTTGGAGTTCTCAGTTCCCAGTGGCCATAGGGCTTCCACCTTCACAAGGCCATGTTACCCAGCCATGATGGCTGGGCCAGATTTCATCGATTTTGTTTTGGTTTTTGGTATCTAGTTCTATACATTTTTACATGTATAGGTTTGTGCAAGCACCGCCTCAATCAGAATGTATTGGGCTGTTGGTAAAGTCATGACGTATTTCTCTGTCTTTCTATGCAAAAGTGCATCATGACTTTTCCAACAACCCAACAGACCGTTCCATCACCTCAAAGAAACTCCCTCTTGCTATCCCTTTATAGTCACTCCCTCCTCCCAACTCCTGTCCCTGGGTAGCTGACAATAGAGGCTGCCTAAGTCTCCGTGGTCCAATGTTTCCTTCCCAAATAAATCAAAACAACAAGAAGAGGAAAACAAAACTATGCCAAGGCCATAGCCTCAGTAAAACTTGGGAATAAAAAAGGTCCAAACTTCAAATAACTAAATAAAAGAAAGCACACATGCGCCCGCAGGTAGCATGGTGGTTAAAGGTGTTGGATTGCAGGGACCAACAGGTGGCATGGTGGTTAAGGTGCTGGACACTCCCACATGGCCAACCATGGTTCAAGTCCCAGACCTGGTGGCTTGCTTTTTCACTTTCTCTCTCTCTCTCTCTCTCTGGTCAAATTAAAACACACACAAATGAATAAATACAATTAAATTTTAAAAAAAGGTGCTGGATTCCCACATGACTGACCATGGTTCAAGTCCTGGATGACCCTTTCTTTCTCGCTTTCCCTTTTTCTCTTTCTCTCTCTCTCTCTCTCCGTCCCTCTTGTCTAATTAAAAAATAATAATAACAAATGGGGAACTAGCAGTTGGCGTAATGGCTATGTTGCTGGACTCCCATGTAGTCGACCACGGGTCAATTCCTGGACCCTGTGGCTTAAACTCACGCCGGGCACGTGTGCATGCCTACTCAAGATCCCAAGAGGAGAATGGAGGAGAGAAGGGATTGCGGCATGACCCTTCTCCCATCCCCATCTGCCATTTTATGGAAGTTCTACTCTGCTGTACCACCAAGAAAATCGAGGCTCCCTGTCCTACTCCCCACCCCCACTTCCAGTACAGTATTATGGTTTCCACCCAGGAGAAATAGGCGGCTAGTGTTTCTCATCCACCCATTCTCCCTGTGGTAGCTCTATTCCAGGCAGGTACAGCTCACAGGATCAGGGGTCTTTCCCATGATGCAGTCCACACTTGTAGGGAAGAAGCTGGACTCCAAACATAGCAGACCTCAAAAGTGTCATCCCCGGCTCACACATAGGGCAGAGATCCCTCACCAGGAGGGACAAACCAAGAAAGCCAACTCGTAGAGGAAAGGAGTCTCCCCAGATAGCAGCTGTTCTCCCCATCCTCGGTACCTACAGAGTGGGACAGAGGTTCTAACCAGGAGGAGAGGCAGGCCGGCAAAATGTAGAGCCCCCATATTTCTGCCTGAAGGAACTAGTTTATTTGGAACAATGTTTATGGGCATTGGGGAACAATTGGAGACCCTGGTGGAGAGCAATTAGGAGGGTATTCACTGTTCTTCAGATAATAGTTTCCCCCCATCCCTGACGCTGTCACCCCCTCAGCCTCCTGCCAAAGTTCATGTTTTGAAATTTGGTCCTAATGGGTGACAATTGGATCATGGAAACATGGGCCTCGTGAATTGATTAATGCTGAATGGATTAACGTAGTCTCATGAGAAGTTGATTGAGTTATTTATTATTTTTTTTGGAGAGAGAAGTTTTAGGTGTAGGGCATTTGCGCTCACAAGAAGAGAGAGTAGAGAGACAGAAAGCGAGAAATCACCCCTCAAGGGGGGGTGACCATGCCACAATCCCTACTCCATTCTCCTCTCAGGATCTTGGGCACGCACACACACGCGCCTGGCGTGATTTTAAGCCACCGTATCCGGTACTCAAACTGCGGTCGACTACATGGGAGTCCAGCGACATAGCCATTACACCAACTGCTGGTCCCAAGTTCTAGATCTTGTGAGAAGGGGTTAATTCTCATAAGGAGGGGTTGTTGGCAGTTCCCTCTTTCTCTCTGCCTGCCAATCTCTCTGCTTCTGTTTGGTCATATTGTAGGACAGCCTGATGTCAGCCCTACATCTTTGCACTTTCCAATCACTAAAATTGTGAGTCAAGGGACCAGTAATTAGCATAATGGCTATGTCGCTGGACTTCCACTTAGTCGACCGCAGTTTGCGTCCCAGACCCGGTGGCTTAAAACTCACGCGGGGCATGTGTGAGTGCATGCCCAAGATCCGGAGAGGAGAATGGAGGAGAAGGGATTGCAGCGTGGTCATCCGCCCTGGGAGGTGATTTCTCGTTTTCTGTCTCTCTGACTCTCTCTGTCTGTCTGGCAAGTGCACGTGCTCTATAGGAAAAATCTCTTAAAAAAAAAAAAAAAAGAATTGTGAGTCAAATAAACTTCTCTTTCTTTTTTAAAAAAATTGTTACTGGGCATGTGTTCTCATCAGAGAGAGAGAGAGAGAGAGAGAAAGCACCTCCTGGGAGAATGACCATACTGCAATCCCTTCTCCTATATTGTTCTCTCAGGATTGGGAGCACACACATGTGCCTGGTGTGTTTTTCAAGCCACTGGGTCCAGGACTCAAACCATGTGAGATCCAGCTGCCTTAACCCACATCATCTAGCTGGCCCAATTTCTATTTCTTTATAAATCATCCAGTTTCGGGTACTTCTGTGAGCAGTACAAGAACAGGCTACGATAGCACTCATAGCCCCTGTACAAGTAGCACTAGTAAAATGTCAGGACAGCCAGAAATTTAATAGAGAAACGGGGAAAGAGATAGGAAGAGCCCTCCTAGGATCACAATCCACCCTGGGCAGTGAAAGACTGCACCCACTCAGGAGAAATCAGAGCAGAGTGTGAGGTGAAGTTGAGGACCTTCCCAAGCCACATTCAGACCTATCTGCACAGGCAGAAGCTTCATTGGTACAGGACTGAAGCACATCCTCTGCCTAACAACTCAACAGTAGCCTTCTCTGACCAGGGGCCACACCTAGGAGGTTAGGCTTAAAATAAAAATGACACAGGGCCAGCAGGTGGCGTGGTGGTTAAGACATTGGATTCTCACATGACTGACCGTGGGTTGAGCCCTGGATCCAGTGGCTTGTAAATCATGCCAGGCACATGTGGATGGGTACCCAAAATCCCAAGAGGAGAATGGAGGAGAGGGGACTGCGACATGGCTATTCCTCTTGGGGGAGTGATTTCTCACTTTCCCTCTCTCTGTCTCTCTGTCTCTCTTTGACAAAAACCTAAAAAAAAAAAAAAAAAAAAAGAATAAAATAAAAGATGGCAGACAGGAAGACTGTATGCATGCCCAAGACCACACCATTTCAGAAATGAGCAGAGAGGGGGAATCACTAGCTACCATCCCCGACTGAATGTGGACAATAACATAAATTACAATAGCTCCTGCAAGCCACGCACACACCCAATAGCGAAGGGGAAAATCTAAGCAGCCAATGGAATTTCAGTACAAACTTTGGCCGATAAGTGGCTTATGCTAACCCAGGAGCAGCTCCTAGGTAGCCAAGATAAAAGATAAAAAAAGAAGAAAAATATATCAGAGCATGGACACCCTAGGGGTTATATACCACAAAGAAAATAGGCTTCACAACGTTAATTTAGCCAAGTCACTAAACAAACAAAAAAATGACAAAGCAAACAATAATATTGATTCCTTAGAGAGAATTAGCATCTAGAGCTGCCACAATATTTTATCTAAAATGTACATTTTTGGGGGCTATCGGATGGCCTAATGGTTACTTTGTTGAACTCCCATGTAGTTGACAGTGGTTTGAGTCCTGAACCCAGTGGTTTAAAACCCACATTGCACCTATATGCATGCATGCCCAAAATCCCAAGAGGAGAATGGAGGAGAAGGGATTACAGTGTGGCCATCCCCTCTGAGGGGTGATTTCTTACTTTCTGTCTCTCTGTCTCTCCAGTGAGCGCATATGCCATATAGCAAAAAACCTCTCTAAAAAACAGACAAATAAATAAAATGTACATTTTTAAACAAACAAAAAAAATAGTAAGACATGCAAAGAAATAGGAAAATGTGACCCATACATTGAAAAAGTGGCAAAAGTCACTGCTTTTGAAGGGGCCCAGATGTTGCACTTAGCACACAATGAATTTAAAGCAGCCATTGTAAATATGTTCAAAGAAACACGCATGAAAGTAAAGCCAGGTGTAATGAAGAGGTCTTTTGAAATAGACCATACCAATAATGAGATAGAAAGGGGACTAAGCAGAGGAGCAGCAGTAACACAATTGGATCCCCATGTGAGAGGTCCCGGGTTCACATCCTGGAGCCTTCCTGACCACACCTGTAGAGGACAGGAGTCATCCCAGGTACTAGCTACTCTCCCCATTCTCAGTACCTACAGAATGATGGGACAGAAGTTCTAGCCAGGAGGAGAGGCAGGCTGGCAGAATATAGAACTCCATATTTCTGCCTGAGGGAATTAGTTTATTTGGAACAATGCTTACGGGCATTGTGGAACACATCGGAGATGCTGGTGGAGAGCAATTAGGAGGGTATTTGCTGTTCTTCAGATAATGACAAAGTGCATACATACATACATAGATGCCCATGACCTAGGCCAGCTAGGACTGGGGGTGGATTGTGGCATGAGGATCCTATTGGAAGTGCCTATCTCTTTGCCTCTCTCTTTCTCTTTTTTTCATGCTTATGGAAGACATAAATAAATTTAAAATAGAATAAAATAAAAATTGTGCCGGAGAACCAGCAAGTGGTGTGGTGCTTAAGGCACTGGACTCCCACACTGCTAACCACAATTGAGTCCCAGATCCAATTGCTTGAGAATTGCACCAGACACGTGTGTGTGTGTGTGTGTGTGCGTGTGTTTGCCTTGGGGGGTGATTTTTCCCTGTGATTTTTCCCTCTCTCTCTCTCTCTCTCTTGGTCTCTCTCTAGCAAGAATATGCACCATATGTGAAAAACTAAAAATTGTGTTGGGAATACTGGCTAAACATTTGAACAGAAAACAATTAGACCCCCCACTACTTACACTGAACATGAGAATAAATTCCAGTTGGACCAGAGATCTGAATGTAAAATACAAGACTATACAAATACTAGGGGGAAAAAAATGGGTAAACTCCTCTTCATTCTCCTCTCAGGATCTAGGGCATGCATGTACATGCACCCAGTGTGATCCTCAAGCCACCAGGTCCAGAACTCGAACCATGCAGAAGGGCATGTGGATTCCACACCCAACCTCCATGCCACCTATAGGCCCAGTTGAATTTCTCTTTTACCTCTGACCAGAAAGAGCTTTCTAACTATGAAAATAAATTGATAGGGACCAGTAGGTGGCATAGTGGTTAAGGCACTAGATTCCCACATGGTTGACCGTGGTTCAAGTACCAGACCTGGTGGCCTGAAATCACGCCAGGTACATGTGTGTGTGCTCCAAATCCTAAGACTTTGAGAATATAAGAACATCAGAGTAGAAAGGTAGGAAAATGCTAGATCATTGATAACATCACTAACTGATGAATTATCAGGGGAATGCACCACCTACTTGGATTTCTTACTATATTAAATAAATATCCTTTATTTATAAGCCAATTGTAGGTGAGGAACTTTTTTTTTTTTTTTTTTTTTTTTCTCTAACGCACCTGCTTTTTTTTTTTTTTGCTCTAAGGCACGTGCGCTTGCCAGAAAGACAGAGAGACAGGGAGACAGAAAGCACCCCCAGGGGGATAGCCACACCGCAATCCCTTCTCTTTCATTCTCCTCTTGGCATCTTGGGCACACATGCACACGCACCCGCACCCAGTGTGAGTTTAAGCCACCGGGTCTGGGACTCGAACTACGGTCAACTACATGGGAGTCTAGTGACATAGCCACCATGCCAACTGCTGGTCCAGGTGAGGAGCCTTTTACTTGCAGTTGAAAGTATCTCTTGTAAGATTTGACCACCATAAGACATTCTAGCAAGAGAAACTTTATATATAAAATGAAAAGCAAAAACTCCCAGCTGTGGCCTGGTGGTTTAGGGAGCCAAGTCCCACATGGCTAGCCACGCGGTTTGTATCCCAGATCTGGCAGCTTGAAAGCATGCCAGACATGTGTGTGCGTGTGCCCAATGTCCCAACAGGATGGAAAAGTGGAGAAGGAATTGCGGTGTGACTATGCCCATGGGGAGGGATGGTTTCTCTTTCTCCCTCTCCCTTTCTCTCTCTTTTTGTCTCTGGCAAGTGCATGCACACTCTGGAAAATTAAAACAAAACAAACAAACCAAAACCCCTGATGTCTCTAGGATTTCCCATTTTAGGAAATAATCGCACTCTCTACACAGAAGTTTGGATGGGATGGGGCAGTCGGAGGTGGGAGGGCTCCTCTCCCCTTTTCCCACATCCAGTCAAGTGCATCCCAGGCCTGCATACCATCAGCATCTCCATCCCCCTACCCAGCCCAGAGCAGGCTGCCATTATTTCTCCCCAAGTGGCTGCATCAATTTCTTGACCACTTCCTGTTCCAGCTGGCGCTCCCCTCCCTCTCTTCCTCTCTGCTGAGGCCAGGATGACGCTCCCTAATGTGGTTCTGCTCAGCTCTCTCCTGCTTAAACCCTTCACTGTCTTCCCACTGAGCCCAAGATAAACCCCAAAGTCATTAAGAGACTGTTTACAAGGTTCTCTGTGATCTGCTTCTACCCTCCTCTTCAGACTCATTTTCTGCCATTCTTAGCCTCACTCCCCCAATCCCAGTCACCTTGGGATTCTCTTTGTTCTTTTTGTAAATACTCTCAGACTTTCGGCCCAGAGGATCTTCCTACTAATCTTTATTCTCTCCTCCTTGCCACCCACCTTACCCTCTAGTCATCTTTTGGTTTCATCTATATCTATCTATTTTTAGGCTTTTACCACAGGGTGCTTGCACTTGCCAGAGAAAGAGAAAGACAGAAAGTGAGAAATCACTCCCCAGGGGGATGGCCATGTCCCAATCCCTTCTCCTCCATTCTCTTCTCAGGATTTTGGGCATGCACAGGTGCCCGGGATGGTTTTCAAGCCACCAGGTCCAGGACTTGAACCATCGTTGTCCATGTGGAAGTCCAGCATCTTAACCACCACACCAACTGCTGGCCCCTTGGTTTCATCTTAAGTTTCACTTCATCTCATTTTTTATTTCTTTCTATTATTTATTACCACCAGGCACGATCTTTGAACACCTCGCTCTTTTATGATCTGTATCACTGTCTATTTCCTTGAATTCTAGTCAAAATCAGATCTCCAGAGAACCTGAAGCCTCCATAGACCATGGCAGAGCCCAAAATAGAAGGAACTTGGGTCCCTGAATAACCAGGCAGAAGCCTGCCTTCCAGTTGCTCCTCCCTTTTCAAAGACACCTAATATTCTAGCTACCTGTTCTGCAAAAATTACCCCAAAGCTATATGGTTTACACACACACACACAATTATTATCTTAGTTTCGATAGGTCAGGAATTCAGGAGCAACTTGGCTTGGGGATATTTTTCTTCATGAATCGAACACATGCGCACATACATGAGAATCAGAGAGAAACAGAGAGATGAGCACTTCCCCAGGGTCTGAAAAGGCCAACATTCCCCCTCTCCAGCTCAGTGCAGTCCTCCAGCCTGCTGGGTCTTGGACACTTGCACTCATACCTGTTGTTTCAGGCTGACCAGGTTGGACTACAGTCACTATGTGGGATCTGGCTTCTCGAGAAAAGCACGTGACCCCTGTGCCATGGAGTCAGCCCAACTTGGAGGTTCAGAGTCACAGTCTCATGATATTTGCAGTCAAGACGTTAGCTACTATTGTAGTCACCTGAGGGCTTGTGTGGAGTGAGAGGATCCACTTTCCGGGCAGCTTACTCAAATAGCTGTTGACTGGGAGGCATCGGCCCCTCACATGAGACCTGTCTGTAGGGCTACATGAATGTCTTCATGACATGGCACCCGGTTTCCCCAGAGCATGTGATCTAAGAGGGAGCACATGTGGGTGTGCGTGCCCAAAATCCCAGAAAGAGAAACAGAGAAGGGATTGCAACACGGCCATTCCACATGGAGGGTGACATCTCACTTTCTCTCTCCCTCTCTTTCTTTCTCTCTCCCTCTGGTGAGTGCACTTGCTCTACAACAACATTTATTCTTTTTTTTAAAGTTTTTGCCTTAGGGTGTGTGTGTTTGCCAGAGAGAGATAGACAGTAAGAGGGAAAGTGAGAAATCACCCCCTCCCAGGGGGGATTGTTGTGCTGCAATCCCTCCTCCTCTATTTTCTTCCCGGGATCTTTGGTACACATACACAAGTCCAGCATGATTTTGAAGACACCAGGTCCAGGACTTGAACCATGGTCAGCCATGTAGAAATCCAATGATGTAACCACTATGCTATCTGCTGTATTGTTTTGTTGCAGTAAAATACACATAATTCAAAATATACCATTCTAACCATAGCTAAATTCAGTGGTGTTAAATACATTTATAATGTGCAACCATTACCATCATCCATCTCCATAATTCTTTTCTTTTTTTAAAAAAGTATTTATTTGGGAAAAAAAAAGTGACCAGCAGTTGGCGTAATGGCTATGTTGCTGGACTTCCATGTAATTGACCACGGTTCAAGTCCTGGACCTGGTGGCTTAAACTCACACTGGGTGTGTGTGCATGCGTGCCCAAGATCCCAAGAGGAGAATGGAGGAAAAGGGATTGCAGCATGACAATTTCTCATTTTCTGCTTCTCTCCATCTTTCTGGTGAGCGTGGGCACCCTAAAGCAAAAACCTCTCAAAATAAATAAATAAATAAAAATAAATAGAAAAGAAAAAAATGATTTATTTGGAACCAGCAGGTGACAAGGTGGTTAAGGTGCTGGAATTCCCACATGGCTGAGCACGGTTCGAGTCCCAGACCTGGCGGCTTGCTTTCTCACTTTCTCTCTCTCGCTCTCATCTTTCTCCAGCAAAACTGATGTGAAAAAATAACAAATAAATAAAGGACCAGAAATTGGCATAATGGCTATGTTGCTGGACTCCCATGAGGTCGACCATGGTTCGATTCCCAGACCCAGTGGCTTAAACTCATGCTGGGCACATGTGCATGCATGCCCAAGATCCCAAGAGGAGAATAGAGGAGAAGGGGTTATAGTGTAGCCATCCTCCTGGGGGGATGATTTCTTGCTTTCTGTCCCTCTGTTTCTGTCTTTCTAGGAAGCGCAAAACCTCTCCAAATAAATAAATAAATAAATAATTTAATTTTATTTGTTATTCTTTTTAATTAGACTGGAGAGAGATGGTGGCAGGAGGGAGGGCAAGGGAAGTGAGAAAGCTAGCCACTAGGTTGGGGACTTGAACCAACCACGTGGGAGTTCAGCACTTTAACCACCACACCATCTGCTAGCCCTCTCCATAATTATTTTCATCTTGTAAAATGGAAATGTTGTACCCATTAAATAATAACCACCACCCCCATTCCCTCCTACCCCAACCCCTAGCAACCAATATTCTATTTTCTGCCTCTATTATTTTTTTTGAGAGGTTTTTGCTATAAGCGTATGTGCTCATCCAAAAGACAGATAGAGACAGAAAGACAGAAAGTGAGAAATCACCCCCCAGGGGGGATGGCCACACTGCAATCCCTTTTCTTCCATTCTCTTCTCGGGATCTTGAGCATGCATGCACACGCGCCCAGCCTGAGTTTAAGCCACAGGATCCGGGACTCAAACCACGGGCGACTACATGGGAGTCCAGTGACACAGCCACTATTCCAATTGCTGGTCCCACTGCCTCTGTGATTTTGACTACTCTATCTCATAGAGGTGAAATCATACAGCATTTTTCTTTGTTTGATTGGCTTCCTTCACTTAGCATCATGTCTTCGAGGTTCATTCATTTTATAGCATGTCAGAATTTCCTTCTTTTTTAAGGATGAATGAGATTTCATTCATAGTTCAAGTCCTGGACCCAGCAGCTTGAGGAACACAACGGATGTGAGTGTGCGTGCACGTATGCCCACAATCCCCAAAGGAGGGAGAGATGGAGATGGATTCACATGTATGCCAGTCCCACGGTGGTACAGGTGGCAGTGTGCCGAGCTGCAATGCAGGAAGCCACATAGCTGACTATATGTTTGTACCTCCTGGAGCCCCAGAATATGCTAAGCATGTGTCCAGGTGCCCAAGATCCTGATGAGGGCTGGGGGGAGGGGATAGTGGCGTGACCAGACCACATCAAGGGTGCTTGTCTCTCTCTCACATGTATGCATGCACTTTCATGAATAAATAAACTTTTTTTCGAGAGGGATTGCACACTTGCTGGAGAGAAAAAGGAAGTAAGAAAGCATCTCCCATTGGGGAAGGTCACGCCAAAATCCACTCTCCTCCACTTCTCCCTACTTTGGGGATTTGGGGCACACACACACATGCTCAGCATACCTCTCTTTTCTTTTAAGAATTATTAAAAAAAAAAAAAAGAATTATTTATTTAGGGACCAGCAGATGGCATAATGGTTATGTCCCTGGACTCCCACATAGTCAACCACAGTTCGAATTTCAGACCCGGTGGCTTAAAACTGACATCAGGCAACTGTGCATGCATGCCCAAAATCCCAAGAGGAGAACGGAGGAGAAGGGATTGCAACGTGGCCATGCCCCCCCCAGGGGGGGGGGATTTCTCACTTTTTGTCTCTGTTTCTCCAGCACATATATGCACCCTGTAGCAAAAATCTCTCTCTAAAAAGAAAGAATTACTTAGTTATTATTATTATTATTTTAATTTGCTATAGGGCATGCATACTCACCTGAGAGAGACAAAAAGAGAAAGAAAAAAAAAAAAAAAAAAAGAAGAAGCTGGCTGATCCAGGATTCAAACTGTGATTGGCCATGTGGGAGTCCAGCACCTTAACCACCACACCACCTGCTGGCTCCTCAGCGTGGCTTTCAGCTGCCATGTCGGGACTTAACCCACACAGCCATCTATTTGGGATCTAGATGCTTTAACCACCATGCCTCTTGTTGGCCCTAAACAAACTTATTTTAAAAGTTAAAAAAAAAAAAGGAGCCATCCCTTAGCCTAGTGGTTAGGGAAGCTGGATCCCACATAGCTGACTTGTTTGAATTCTGGCCTGGTGGCCTGAAAAACCCACATGTGTGTACACGTGTATCTAAGGTCTCAACAGGATGGAGACATGGAGAAGAGATTGCAGTGTGTCCACGTCCGGTTGGGGCTGCTTCCTCTTTCTTCCTCTTCCTCTCTCTCTCTGTGTCTCTCTCTTGCAATGAAAAAGAATGAATTAATTCTAGAGATACTCAGGACGTACAACCAATAGCACTTCCTATCTGGTTTCCCTACGCCCATACTTACCCCCAACCCTTCCCTTATCTATTCCAACAAATGAACTAGAGTGATCCTTTTATTTTTACAGTTGTTTTTTTGTTTGTTTTTGCTATAGGACATGTCTACTCATCAGAGAGACAGAAAGCAAGAAATCACCCCCCAGGGGAATGTCAATGCCACAGTCCTTTCTCCCCCATTCTCTTCTCAGGATTTTGGGCACACACACACACACCCACAATGTTTCAAGCCCCCGGGTCCAGGACTTGAACCACAGTTGACTACGTGGGAGTCCAATGACATAACCATTACACCATGTAGTCTCAAGTGATCCTTTTATTATTTATTTATTTATTTAAAGAATTTTGTCTTAGGGTGCATGTTCTCTCTGGAGAGAGACAGAGAAAGAGAAAGTGAAAAATCACTCCCCAGAGAAGATGGCCATGCCGCAATCCTTTCTCCTCCATTCTTCTCATGGGATTTTGAGCACATATGCACACGTGCCCAGCATGATTTTCAAGTCACTGGATCCAGGACTTGAACCACCATCAGTCATACGGGAGTCCAGCTGCCTTAACCACCACACCACCTGCTGTCCCCAGAATGATCCTTTTAGACCTAAGTCAGAGCACGTCACACTTGGGCTCAACACTCTCCAATGGTTCATGTCACTCAGAGTCAAAGCTCAAGTCTCAGTAATGTTCAGCACTTTCTGGCCTTGGCCCCCTCTCCTGCTACTTACTCATCCTTCACTAATTCCACGCTAGCCACGTTCCTATCCTCCAACAAAGTAGGATCAGTCCACCTTTATTTAGCTGAAACCCTTTACCTAGACATCCACTTGGCTCAGCTCTTGGAGTCTTTGTTCAAATGTCACCTTCTCAGTGAGGCCTACCTGATTATCCTGCTGATACTGTAATCTGCTGCCAGCACCTCACCAACTCCTGAGTCCCTTTATTCTGCCCTACTTTTTCCCTAGGTCACTTTTTACCTTCCAACATATTAGATAATTCACTTACATTATGTATAATGCTTATCTATCACATCTACATGCTAGGGCACACTCCACAAATGCAGAAGTCTTTAGTTATTTATTTATTATGGTTTTTTTTTTTTTTTTTTTTTTGCCAGAGAATGCCTGCACTGGCCAAAGAGAGGGAAAGTGAGAACCTGCCCCACACTCCCAGCAGGGATGGCCACACACTGCACTCCCTTCCCCTCCATTCTCCTCTCAGAATCATGCACACATGCCCAGCATGATTTTCAAGCCACTGTGTCTGGACTTGAACCATGGTCAGCCATGTGGGAGTCCAGTGCTGTAACCACTATGCCACCTGCTGGCCCTGAGATCTTTGTTTTTTTTTCACTGACATCCTAGGTTCCTAGAACATGAGACATTCAATGCATATTTGTGGACTAAGTGAACAAACAATTTAATTACCAGTTTGGATGTGGGGGCAGACAGAAACACTAAGCAAGATGCCCAAGTTTCGGGAGCTGGAGTATCGACAAGAGTCTAGGGGCATGGAATTGTTTTAAAAGCAGGAGAGATCTCAGCTGGAGACCAGACATGGAGTCATCAGCAGCTGAGTTGGAGGTTGATCCACAAGAGTAGAAGAAACCAGGCAGAAAAGGTAAAGAGATAGGGCCAAGATGGACACCAACCTTCAAGTAAAAGAATAGGGAAAGGAAGATGGCAGATGCATAGCCAGAGACAAAAGAGAAAAGCAGAGGCATGCTTGTCACAGGAGCTTATGGAGGAGACTTTTTTTCTTTCTAATATTTTCTTTATTCATGTATGCATGAGAGAGAGAAAGAGAGAGAGACGCCCCTACAGGGTCACATGGCAATTTCCTTCGCCAGTTCTTCAGCACATTGGATCTTAGATACTTGAACATATGCCCTGAGTATTTTAGGCTGATCAGGTCAGGGATTCAAACCAAGGTCTCTATGTGGGATCTGACTTCTCATAAGCAGTGCATTTTGTCACTGTGCCATGGAGCCAGCCCTGAAGGACACTTTCAAGAAGAGGAAAGAGGTTGAGTTAGGCAAGTACTGGAAGCTGACAACTGTCACTAGAAAATCCTAGATAAGCCAGCATGGTAGTTCAGGGGGGGCTGGATTTCACTGGGTTCAAGTCCCAGATCCAGGGGCTCAAAACACACCTGGTATGTGTGCATGCATACCCAATACCCAAGAGGAGAGCAGAGGAGAAGCGATTGTGGTGTGGTCATCCTTGCTCGGGGGAGGAGACTGCTTTCTCATTTTTTTCTCCCTCTCCCTCTCTCCTTCTGAGTAAGCACACATGCACATGCCCTATTTGGGATGGGGGTAGGGGTCGGGGATTGAGGGTGGTAACTAGCCAAACGCATCAGCATCAGGTCAATAGTTGGTGAAGAAGGGTGAGATCAACAGCACTAGGATTCAAACCCTAGGACAGGTCGTTTACGCCTCCGGACATCAATTGTTCCACGTTTAAAATGGGGATAGCACCATCTATAGCTCACAAACTCAGGAGGCTGACGGTTAAAGAAGACAAAGGAAAACGCAAGGCACACAGTGGGCGAATTAGCTCCATTCTGCCAATGGGTGACACAGACACAGATTGAAATATTGGGCAGTTCAGAACCAGTGCAGGCCGTTGTTATAGTCCAGGTTGAACAATAGTGAAAGCGAAGCTGTAGGCACGGGATGGGTCGGGCCGCACTCTAGGCTCCTGGTGAGAGAGACAGAAAGTTAAAGCCTCTGCACTGGATAGTCCCGTCCCAAGATCAGCAAAAATTAAAGGTTTGTCTCTTCCTCAAACCCTCGCACACCTGGCTGTCTTTCCCTCTTGTGGCGCGGGAAAAGTCTCCCCAAGCTGGACAAGAAGCACCCGCCCACAGCCAGCGCTTTCCCTTTCTCAGCCAGTGGGGGTAGGATTATGCCTGGGCAACGCCGCCTTCCGCCCCTAGCAACCACTCACCTGCTTTTCTCTTCCTATAGGCTAGCAAATTTCCTTTCTTTTACTTATTGGTCCGCGTAACTTTATTGCAACCAATCAGTGGTAGCCACGGGACTCAACTCCCACACGACTTGGGGGTGATCAAGTAGAAGACGAGTTCTTGTTTGGGCGTCCAGTTCTCCTAGAGAGCACCTTATTTGTTACGCTTGTCACTGTCCCCGGAATGAGGTCCGAAACAGTGTATTTCCCTTGGATGTGTAAAGCGTGTCCGGGGCATACGTCCCCCTCCGAGTGGTACGGCCCACACGCTACCCCGCCTCCCGTCCGCTCTGAGGGCAGGAGCACTCTGCGAGTAGGGGCCACTCAGCGGCAGAGGCCGTACCACCTGTGACCAATAAGTAGGGGCCCACCCTCTCCCGTTGCTCTAGTTCGTTTCGACCACCCCAGGGCCTCTTTTTCAGCCCTTCTGTGCACATGAACCCCAGATACAGCGGTGAGACCAGTGCCTTCGGCACCACGGAGGGCGCGCGGCGTGAGCATGGGAAGGGCGCGCTTGGTACGGTCCACGCCGCGCCCCGCGCCGCCGGAAGTGAGGTGTCTAACCCCTGAAGTTCCGGTTCGCAGGGGGTGGGGAGTGTTGTTAGCCCGAGCGGCCGCCGCAGTCGCGGGGATTGAGCGGGCTCGCGGCGCTGGGCTCCTGGTGAGTGAGACGAAGTCGGGTCAGTGTTGCGGTTGGGGTCGGGACCTGTCCCTTTCCCTCGAAGTCCCCGGCATCGGCGCACCCCCTGAGCCCCACCGCCCGCTTTCGGCCTGTCAGCTGGCGGTAGACCTCAGGCGCCGGGGGGCGCCCCCTCCCCGGC
>NW_006159755.1:2037256-2040857 GCF_000334495.1 Tupaia belangeri chinensis | reverse complement strand
TCGGTGGTGCCCGCGGCGGCGCGCGCCCGTCTCTCCCGGAGGCTGGGCCGGGTCTGCGACGCCCGCAGCTCGGCGCTCACTGGTGCGTGGCCGCAAGCGCGAGCCGGGTCCCTCTCAGTCCCGCCACTGCACCGTGCTGGCCGGCCGTTTGTCAGGTGCTCGGAGTTGACACTGCCCCAGAGGTTGGGAGGCTCCAGGGTTCCAGGCTGACGTGCCCCACCTGCTCACCCGGGACGCGTGTCCGAGCTGCCCACTCTGGCACAGCTGTCACTGGCCCTGTCGCCGACCCCCCAGCGCCTTGACTTCTCCAGCCCAGGCCACGCATCCCGTCTCTGGAGCAGATTTCTGCTTTTGTGTCCCAGCACCTTCACTGGAGGGTCAGCAGTGGCACTTCCCCCTCCAGCAGCATCGCTTCTTGTCCTCGTTGCCTCCCTAGAGGCGGTTTGGCAGGCAGCGTGCAAAGAGCCCCAGATTTGAAACACAACTGACCCAGGTTCCAGGCCTTGCGTCAGTGGATCACTTAACCGCTTGAGTCTCAGTGTTTTTATTTGTAAAATTGGGGGAACACATGCTGTTCTTGATGGGATGGTTGTGAAGATGAAATGAGTTTGTTCTTTCATACTCCTATTTATTGATACTGGACCAGGCGCTGTGCTAGGTTTAGCATATGTATAAGCAGCACATTAGCTGTTTTCTTTCCTTTCCCCATGCAGGTCTCCGGGCCAGGGCAATGTTCCGCACTGCAGTGATGATGGCGGCCAGCCTGGCGCTGACCGGAGCCGTGGTGGCTCATGCCTACTACCTCAAACACCAGTTCTACCCCACTGTGGTGTACTTGACCAAGTCCAGCCCCAGCATGGCAGTGAGTACAGGACTCAGGGAGGGAGGAACTCCCTGTGAGGAAAGGAGGAGTCTGCTTGGGACAGGGGCGGAGCTAGAGGTCAGGTAAGGGAGGGACAAGAGAAGGAGCCACTAGCTGCCTACCTTGGAATAAACTGCAAAGAGGATGTGGGGGTGGTTCCTGGATAATGGGACTCAGGCAGAGGAAAGCAGAACGTGACCTCAAGCTATAGCCTCTTCCCTTTCCTAGGTCTTGTACATCCAGGCGTTCGTCCTTGTCTTCCTGTTGGGTAAGGTGATGGGCAAGGTGTTCTTTGGGCAACTAAGAGCAGCAGAGATGGAGGTAAGATGTTGGTGACCCCAAAGGTGAAGGGCCGGGTGCTGGGTAAGCAGAACAGCTTGGTTCCACAATGTTCCCTACCCGACTCTCACCCCCAGCACCTACTGGAGCGTTCCTGGTATGCTGTTACTGAGACCTGTCTGGCCTTCACTGTATTCCGGGATGACTTCAGCCCCCGCTTTGTTGCACTCTTCACCCTCCTCCTCTTTCTGAAATGTTTCCACTGGTTGGCTGAGGATCGTGTGGACTTTGTGAGTTGGGTCAGGGGGTTCTTCAGTGGAGCAGGTAGAAGCCAGGCAGTGGCCGGTGCGCAGGCTCCTTAAACAGTGAGGACAGAGTTGGGCATGTGGTGAGTCCCAGCTTTCCTGATAGCTCCCTCTCTGCTCTGCCTCAGATGGAACGGAGTCCCAATATCTCCTGGCTTTTTCACTGCCGCATTGTCTGTGAGTGATACTGATGGGAGGTGAGGGAAGGGATCTGAAGGGAGGAGAGGTACCACGGAGGATTGGAACATGAAAAGTTACTAATCAGGGACCTGTACCCCAGAGCACAGTTGGGCCCACAGCTGTACAGGAAAGATAATTTAGGAAGTTAATTTGCATGGTCTCTGTCTTGTTCCACTCCAGGGCTTTTCAACTGCCTGCACCCTTAGCTCTCTGCCTCTGTGCCTGGAGCTTGGGTTGCCCCAGCGTGCCCCACCACCACCAGGCAGAATGGAATTCTTAGAGGGCTGGGTCCAGTGGTGTTCCCACCTGACTAGATGGCTCGGCCATGGTGGGCTTGAGGATAGGGCTGTCCTAGATCGGGAAGTGGCTGCCAGGCCCTGGGCTGACGCCACCTAACCCCCATTTGGGGGGTCCCCACAGCTCTTATGTTCCTCCTGGGTATCCTGGACTTCCTCTTCGTCAGCCATGCCTATCATAGCATCCTGACCCGTGGGGCCTCTGTGCAGCTGGTGTTTGGCTTTGAGGTAAAACTGGCTTGGGAGGTGGGGGGACAAGCCTATGGTGGCTTCACGTGTGCCTTGAATAACCGAACAAGCCCGTATTGAACACCTGCCATGGGGCCACCCTGTGCCATGTACCTGTGCTGTGATCTGTCAGACATTGTCCCTGTTCTCCATGCACTTACTCAGGTGGTAGAAGAGGAAAACAAAGAGAGGCTATGCAGAGGAGGAGTCCCGACTTGGGGCTCAGGGAAGTCTTCCTGGAAACTGACGTCAGGGCTGGCTGTTGATAGACAAGAGGGAATCAGCTTAAAGGACACCTGGGGAGGTGTCTCCCTGACAGAGGGAGAGTGTTCAGTGACAACGGCTCACATTTGTTGAGGATTCCATGTGTGGCCGGCCCTGGGCTGAGCTCCTAATCTGCATCCCTTAGTTAGCAAGACAGTACTGTTATGATGGGACAGTTACATCTGTCATTTTACCGATAGGCAAACTTGTGGCTGTGCGTGCCCAAAGTCACAGTAGTGAGTGGAAGAACAGGACCCTGCTGTGTCCAGAGTCTGTGCTTGCACCATTGCACCCTGGCATGCAGAGTGGGGTGGAGCAAGGGGAGCTGCGGGTTCACACACCCTCCCCTGCCCCCAGTACGCCATCCTGATGACCATGGTGCTCACCATCTTCATCAAGTATGTGCTGCACTCCGTGGACCTCCAGAGTGAGAACCCCTGGGACAACAAGGCCGTGTACATGCTCTACACAGAGCTATTCACAGGTGAGAGGAGCCTGGTACCCTCACCAAGACCAGTGTCCCCTGCATGGCCTGCCAGACCATGTGACCAATTGCTCTCTGCATCCCTTCCCTTCAGGCTTCATCAAGGTTCTGCTATACATGGCCTTCATGACCATCATGATCAAGGTGCATACCTTCCCACTCTTTGCCATCCGGCCCATGTACCTAGCCATGAGGTGAGCTCAGCCCTGTCCCTCCAGTCCCCTGACCCAATCCCTTTTCTTCTCCCTTATTTTGACTGACTGTCCTTTTAGGCAGTTCAAGAAAGCTGTGACAGATGCCATCATGTCTCGCCGAGCCATCCGCAACATGAACACACTGTAAGGCTTATCGTGGCTGCTCTCCCAGGCTCTGCCCCAGGTACCCCTGGTTCCAGCTCTGGTCCTGATACCTACTCTGCCATCCTAACCAGGTATCCAGATGCCACCCCGGAGGAACTCCAGGCAATGGATAATGTCTGCATCATCTGCCGAGAAGAGATGGTGACTGGTGCCAAGCGACTGCCCTGCAACCACATCTTCCACACCAGGTGGGAAGGGCCTGGGCAGCCTGCATATTAGCGCGTGGCCTCAGGAGGCAGGCCCTTAGGGACCTGCTGACTACTGCTTGGTCTCAATCCTCAGCTGCCTGCGCTCCTGGTTCCAGCGGCAGCAGACCTGCCCTACCCGCCGGATGGATGTCCTGC
>NW_006159755.1:2033085-2036192 GCF_000334495.1 Tupaia belangeri chinensis | reverse complement strand
CTGCCCTCGTGCTCCCAGCGGCATCAGCCCTCCCCTCCCTGCCGTATGGATGTCCTGCGGGCATCCCTGCCAGCCCAGTCACCGCCACCTCCTGAGCCAGCAGATCAGGGGCCACCTCCTGCCCCTCACCCCCCACCACTCCTGCCCCAGCCCCCCAACTGTGAGTGTCCCTTGTTTGGCCATCTAATATGCTGGGCTGGGTGTAGTATATTCTGGGAAAATTAATCTCTGCTCCTCAGAAGCTCAGAGTCTAGGCCAAGGAGGAATGAAAAGATGAGAAATAGATGGTTGCAACCAGTTGACTAGTGCTGAGGTCGGAGCCTGTGGGAACAGAAGACAGAAACTCCCAATTGCCAAGGCCCCTGCCTGGGAATTGGGTCTATCTCAGGTTGGCACTTTACTCACCACCCTATCTTCTTTCTCTGCAGTCCCCCAGGGCCTCCTGCCTCCTTTTCCTCCAGGGATGTTCCCACTATGGCCCCCCATGGGCCCCTTTCCCCCTGTCCCACCTCCTCCCAGCTCAGGAGAGGCTGTGGCCCCTCCAACCACCAGTGCAGGTGAGCCTCTTGGGTACTACAGCTGCTGGGGAGGGGGTAGGGACAGAACCAGATCAGTGACACTTACTTCATATTCTTGCTCTTCAGCAGCCCTTTCTCGGCCCAGTGGAGCAGCCACAACCGCAGCTGCTGGCACCAGTGCTGCTCCCACCTCTGCCCCTGCCCCTGGCTCTGCCTCAGCCCCAGAGGCTGGCCCTGCCCCAGGCTTCCCCTTCCCGCCTCCCTGGATGGGTATGCCTCTGCCCCCACCCTTTGGTAAGTTGAGCCACTTCCCAGGTTGTAGAGGATGGGTTGGTTGTCAGGCCCAAGCAGCCCAGACTGAGACTCTGCCTCTCTCCAGCCTTCCCCCCAATGCCTGTGCCCCCTGCGGGCTTTGCTGGCCTGACCCCAGAGGAGCTGCAGGCTCTGGAGGGCCATGAGCGGCAGCATCTGGAGGCCCGTCTGCAGAGCCTGCGCAACATCCACACACTGCTGGATGCTGCCATGCTGCAGATCAACCAGTACCTCACTGTGCTGGCTTCCCTGGGGTAAGTATGTGGACTTGGCAGGGAGGGGAGGGGAGGGCTATCATGGGAAGGTTCCTAACAGTGATTCTTTGCCCTCGCTTCCCATGCTGACTTAGGCCATCTATCTGCAGACCCACCTAGAGCCTCAAGGACCAACTCCTGGTACTTTTTTAACCTCTCCAGAAAGCATGTCTGGATCTCAGCGATACTTGTTAGAAAGCTTTGGATCTTCTTACTTTATACTTTTTCGAGGGCAAATTACTCACAATTTTCATGACCTTATTACTTCCTATATCGTTATCATATAATGGTCTCCTGACATGTGGTGAAACTGTGGGGAATTGCTGCTCCTCAAGTGAGGCACCACATAATAAAGTCACTGGGAGCTATCCTAGCCAAAGTGGAAGTACTGGTCTCATTGCTCACTGGTTTTGCAACCTCTACGACCTTACTTGAACAGAAGAGTTCTAATTCCTATTCATAGGAGACATGTACAAAGTGCCCATTGCCCAACAATGACAGCAGTCCAAGGCTTGAGTGCTGTGAGACTTATTCAGGGGATACCCTTAAGGTTGCTGACACCCCCAGGACGGAAACCAGCAGTTTCAGTCCATGGCTTAGTGTCACTTGGGCCTTAAATCAAGTTGTTCTGAGTTCATTCAGCACATGTTCATTTGTGTCTGCTCGTCATAGGAGCACATCATTCTAGACTTTGTCCTCCAAGCTCACCAAAGGTGGGAGATCGGCCTGCCCCAGGATGCCTAGGTCAGGCTCACCTCTCCTCCCTTCTCTCTCCAGGCCTCCCCGGCCTGCCACGGTGGTCAGCCCCACAGAGGAGACTTCCCCTACAGTTGTCGCTGCTGCCTCCTCCACCAGCATTCCCAGCTCTGAGCCCACCACTCCATCCCCAGGCACCTCCCCATCAGCTCTGGAAACGGAAAAGCCTCCAGGTAGGAGTGGTTAGCCTATAGCCAGTGGGGCAGGGGACTTGTAGGTTCCACTTCTGACCTCTCCATTCCCAGCTCCTGAGTCAGTGGGCACAGAGGAGCTGCCTGAGGATGGGGAACCTGATGCTGCAGAGCTCCGTCGCCGCCGCCTGCAAAAGTTGGAATCCCCCATTGCCCACTGACACTGTCCTAGTCCTGGCTCCTGCCCCCACTCTCGAGCAGCCCTCGCTGGAATATGTCCTGCCACCAAGTGCCAGCTCCCTCTGTCTGCAGCAGGGAGTAGTAACCCCCAGCTCTGAGAACGAGGTGGTGGCATCCCCAAGGCCAAGTGGAGAGAGGCCTGAGAGTTCCCAGCTGACTCCCAGCTTGCAGGATCCCAGGCAGCCATGGGGATCTTGGGTCTGTTCCAGCCCGTCTCTCCAACTCTTCAGCCCTGTGTTCAGCTGGGGCCATGAAGGCAAGAGGTTCAGCCTCTGAGCAGCTCTCTTCTCTCTCACCCCTTCCTGGGAGAAGAGGCAGCCCCTTGGAGCCCTGCTCTTGTGTGTGGAGTCACTGCAGTGCCGAACAGTATTAGCTCCCATTCTCAAGTACGGACTCCAGAGGGGCTGGAGACAGGCCAGGAACTGCTCCCTGGCCCACCGCCAAGACTGGTACTGACATCCTTTTCTTACCCTCATCTCCCCAGAAGCCCCTTGTGGTGGTGGCTGTGCCCCCTATGCCCTATGGCATTTCCATGTCTTACTGGCAACCACAAAACTCAGGGAAAGGAGTGCCTGGGGGCTGGGGGGCAGGCGGGCAGCACTGAGGGACCCTGCCCCTCCCATCCCCCCAGGTCCCTTTCCCCTGCAGCTTCTCAGGTGAGACCAACCATCTCACCCAGCAGCCACTGCCCAGCCACATTCCAGGCTGAGGGCTAGTGTGTCTGCTCCTTAACCACTGCAAGCCCAGAACCCAAGGAAGGCCACTTCTCAACTTGCAGAATTTTTCTTGCATTTACAAGAATTGGAATACTTCCTTACTAGAGTCTTTTGGCTTAACTTTTGTCTTTTGAATTTGAATGCTTGACCCCAGGAAAGAGCAGCAGGAAAGACAGGCTA
>NW_006159755.1:2018706-2031784 GCF_000334495.1 Tupaia belangeri chinensis | reverse complement strand
TCTTTCCAGTTTAGAATAGGCTCCAGGCCAGGGTTGGGTCAATAGGAGCCAAAGCTGGCCTGCCTGTCCCCCCCCACCCCAATTTTTGTGTTACAAGAGTTGCTGGAGACAGTTTCAGATGATTATTTAATTTGTAAATATTGTACAAATTTTAATAGCTTAAATTGTATATACAGCCAAATAAAAACTTGCATTATGATTGTGGGGACTTGTGTCCTAAGGATCAGTGTGTCAAAGGTCACTTCCCTTCCTGAGGCCAAAGGCTTGAAAAGGAAATGGCCTTAGGATCTCCTGGAGTGAGGGCTTACATGTAACCAGCACAGGGACACTGTTGACAATTAGGATATACCATTTTACATATGGAAATTTCTCCCAGAGAGTCAGTAAGTACCCTGCTTTAGATCAGAGACCAAGTGTGGGAGCCAGGACCTGAGTGCTATCTTAGCCAGTTTGAGGCTGAGGTGGGAACTCAGGCCTTGGGTTCCTGTGACTCCAAGGATGGTGCAAGTGTGAAGGCTAGTTGGCTAGAGGCAGGAGCCAAAGGCCAGTGTTTTCCTGCCCACAAACCCCATCAGGTCAGCAGGTGGCTGAGGATGGTCCTGTGCTAGGCTACAAGGAGCTCCTTGGCACCCCCTTGTGGTCAGGCCAATCAAAACTAATCATATTAAACCACCTGGGGCTGGGAACCCAGTCAGGCTCAACTCTGGCCTAGAACAGACTGAGGCCTTGAACTGGGCCTCCTACCCCTCCATCAGGTAGAAAGAGCCCAGTGACATGGACCCTATGTTCTGAGCCCAGCACTGCACTTGAACTTTTAAGACCTCTAGGACCAAAGGCCTGTTCTCCATAGCCTCAAAGCCAGGTCTGCCTCAAGGTAAGGCTTGGAAATGTTGGTAGCAGTGAACTCCAAAGATCAGAGAAGGAATGTGCCTATGAGGTGCTACGCTCTCCTAAACTGGCTTTATGACTTCCATTGGACAACAACCCCTGGATTTGAGTGGCCAAGCCATGGAGCTGCAATGAAAGGAAAGAAGAGGGACAAAGCCAATGCTCTCCCCTAGCTTGGTGTTTCTCTTCCAGTGCTGACACTAGTGCACAATGCCTCGTTTTCTTGTTACATAAGGCCTCATCCTGAAGCCGGTTAGGCCTGCACTCTGCCCTGCCCAAGCTCTTGGCCCTGATGTCTCTATACCCTGTCCCAGGGGCTTCAACACCCAATTCGCCTCTCCTTCAAGTCCCCTGGATTCCAGTCTGGGGGGAAGGCTGTCATGCAGGCTTCTCAGCTGGTTCTCAGAAGCCCTTCTCCAGGAGCCAGGCTTTGAGCTGCTGGTCAAAGTAGCCCTTGACCCGCAAGGTACGTGTCACCTCATTGACTTGGGTGATAGGTGTCTTCCCCAGCAGTGGGCTCAGAAACTCTTCCACATCCTTCTGCAGGGCCTGGGGGAAGATGACAAGTCAGGCCTGGTCATGCGTTCCTCCCTCTAGAGAACTCCCCTCCATTCATCCCTGAAAGGACCCTGGCCCACCCACCTACTTACCCAAATGTCTCCCTCCACCTTCCGGATCACAGTCATCTGGCGGTTGCCATGTGTGATGTCCTTGTAGACGGGGATGTTGTGCATCCGAGAGCGCCGCACAAAGTAGGACAGCTTGGGTGGGGGGTCTGTGACAGGAAGGAATGGTGATAAGTCAACTCTCTAGTTCTCATCCCACATCAGCCACGGCCCTTCTCCCCATAGTCTGCAGAATCAATGCACCCAGCTGGAACCAGACATCTGTAGACTTCAGGACAGAGAATCTCCTTTTAGAGTAAGGACCAAATAATTCACATGATACCCCAAGGCCCTGTGCACAGGGCCTGGTACAGAATAGATGCTCATGAAAAAATAGGGCCAAGCCTCCCTGGATCTTTGGGTTCTCCTCTGGGCCCAATCTTTGCCCTTTTCTACCAGGTGAGGGAGGCTGACATCCACCTCCAAAATAAGAACGGGCATTTACAGGCACTGAATGTGTTTGCCTTATGCTGGGATCTGCACCAAGTGCCTTATGCATTGAGCAGAATCTCCATTTTCTCAAAACAGGTTGGGAGAAACTAAGTGACTAACTCGAGATGAAACTGGCAGGGAAGAGCTGAGCCAAATTCAAACCTAAAACTACCCAACTTCTGAACTATGCTCTCAATTATGGTATAGAGTCTGCGTGGGGAAGGGACAGTCAAGCTCTTGAATCCTCTCTGCTTCACTTTTCCCCACATGGGAAAACTCCATCCCAGTGGTAGACAAAGATACCAGTGAAACAGAAGGCGGCACTCCTGGTCCCTTCCTTGGGCATAAGACATACGCTAACCCTGAGGGATTGCCACCATTGAGGTTTTTTTTTTTCTTTTTTGGAGAGGTTATTTGCTATAGGGCACATGTGATCGCCAGGAAACAGACAGAAAGCAAGAAATCAGGGGTGGCCATGCCACAATCCTTTCTCCTCCACTCTCCTCTCTATATCTTGGGCACGCGCACACACACGCCCGGCGTGTGTTTAAGCCACTGGTCCAGGACTCAAACTGCAGTCGGCTATATGGGAGTTCAGCGACATAGTCATTACGCTAACTGCTGGTCCCCCACATTGAGTACTGAAAGCAGTGGGGTCACAGAGCTTCAGCTGGGGCAGACCAACCACTGGGGACAGGAAGTTTCCATGCAGTTTTCAAACCATCTCCATCATCCAGCTCACCTCTAGGAGGCTGCCAGCCACTTGGGGTGGGATAATGTTCATGCTTTGAGGGCTTTGGGATGCTGGTGGGGGGTAACAGGCGCTCCACAAACTTGTATTCATCCACTGACTCCACAAAATTGGGGTAATCAGGAGGCTGCTGGGTCTGGCTCTGCAGGCAAAACAAAACAAAACATCTCTCCATTAGCCTACCCAATGCAGGATGGGTAGTAATTTTTTTTCTTTCTTTTTTTTTTAAGTTCATCCCATAGGGTACATGTGCTTACTGAAAAGAGGGAAAGTAAGAAATTACCGGCCCCAGGAATAGCCATGCCCCAATCCCTTCTCCTTCATTCTCTGGGGATCTTGAGCACACGCATGCCCTATGTCACACACACACACGCCAGGCATGATTTTCAAGCCCTTGGGGCCAGCAACAGAACTGTGGTCAGCCGTGTGAGAGTCTAGCACCTTAACCACCATGCTACCTGTTGGCCTCTTGGGTAACATTGTACTTTAGTAAGAAGACAGAGGAGATGATTACAGGCAGATAGAATGACAGAAATAAAAGGTTAGAGATAGGAAAGCACCAGAATTTGGCTTTCCAGGGTGGTGGGGCTCTGGCGGGAACAAAAAAGGAGCTTAGACACTCTGAACAGCCTGCTTCTCTTGGGATTTTTGTGGGACTCAAATGAGCGTATACTTCAAAAAACCTGATCTTAAGAATGACCAATACAGGGCAGCTGGCCACTGGACTTTCACATGGTCAACTGCAAGTCTCAAATCTGGTGGCTTGAAAATCATGCTGGGCACGTGTGCATGGGTTCCCAAAATCCTGAGAAGAGAATGGAGAAGGGATTTGTGGAGCAGTCATCCCTCCTTGTGGGGAGGGATTCCTCACTTTCTCTAGCTCTCTGTGTCTCTCTAGAGGGCACATGTGCCCTATGGCAAAAACTGTTAAAAAAAAAAGCACTTTTCAATATTTAAAAGTTTCTTCTGAATATACTGTGAAAACACAGAGAACAGGACTTGCCCTTTATCTGGAAAGTATTGGCTTGAGACAGATACCATCAAGCACTGCACTAAAGGCTTCCCAAGCATTGTTTTCACTTTAAAGTGACAAATTATTCCCCACATGGGAAAACTCCATCCCAGTGGTAGACAAAGATACCAGTGAAACAGAAGGCGGCACTCCTGGTCCCTTCCTTGGGCATAAGACATACGCTAACCCTGAGGGATTGCCACCATTGAGGTTTTTTTTTTTCTTTTTTGGAGAGGTTATTTGCTATAGGGCACATGTGATCGCCAGGAAACAGACAGAAAGCAAGAAATCAGGGGTGGCCATGCCACAATCCTTTCTCCTCCACTCTCCTCTCTATATCTTGGGCACGCGCACACACACGCCCGGCGTGTGTTTAAGCCACTGGTCCAGGACTCAAACTGCAGTCGGCTATATGGGAGTTCAGCGACATAGTCATTACGCTAACTGCTGGTCCCCCACATTGAGTACTGAAAGCAGTGGGGTCACAGAGCTTCAGCTGGGGCAGACCAACCACTGGGGACAGGAAGTTTCCATGCAGTTTTCAAACCATCTCCATCATCCAGCTCACCTCTAGGAGGCTGCCAGCCACTTGGGGTGGGATAATGTTCATGCTTTGAGGGCTTTGGGATGCTGGTGGGGGGTAACAGGCGCTCCACAAACTTGTATTCATCCACTGACTCCACAAAATTGGGGTAATCAGGAGGCTGCTGGGTCTGGCTCTGCAGGCAAAACAAAACAAAACATCTCTCCATTAGCCTACCCAATGCAGGATGGGTAGTAATTTTTTTTCTTTCTTTTTTTTTTAAGTTCATCCCATAGGGTACATGTGCTTACTGAAAAGAGGGAAAGTAAGAAATTACCGGCCCCAGGAATAGCCATGCCCCAATCCCTTCTCCTTCATTCTCTGGGGATCTTGAGCACACGCATGCCCTATGTCACACACACACACGCCAGGCATGATTTTCAAGCCCTTGGGGCCAGCAACAGAACTGTGGTCAGCCGTGTGAGAGTCTAGCACCTTAACCACCATGCTACCTGTTGGCCTCTTGGGTAACATTGTACTTTAGTAAGAAGACAGAGGAGATGATTACAGGCAGATAGAATGACAGAAATAAAAGGTTAGAGATAGGAAAGCACCAGAATTTGGCTTTCCAGGGTGGTGGGGCTCTGGCGGGAACAAAAAAGGAGCTTAGACACTCTGAACAGCCTGCTTCTCTTGGGATTTTTGTGGGACTCAAATGAGCGTATACTTCAAAAAACCTGATCTTAAGAATGACCAATACAGGGCAGCTGGCCACTGGACTTTCACATGGTCAACTGCAAGTCTCAAATCTGGTGGCTTGAAAATCATGCTGGGCACGTGTGCATGGGTTCCCAAAATCCTGAGAAGAGAATGGAGAAGGGATTTGTGGAGCAGTCATCCCTCCTTGTGGGGAGGGATTCCTCACTTTCTCTAGCTCTCTGTGTCTCTCTAGAGGGCACATGTGCCCTACGGCAAAAACTGTTAAAAAAAAAAGCACTTTTCAATATTTAAAAGTTTCTTCTGAATATACTGTGAAAACACAGAGAACAGGACTTGCCCTTTATCTGGAAAGTATTGGCTTGAGACAGATACCATCAAGCACTGCACTAAAGGCTTCCCAAGCATTGTTTTCACTTTAAAGTGACAAATTAGGCACTGTATTAACCCCTGTTTACAGACAAAAAAACCTGCCACTAAAAAATAATTATGGGCCAGCCTGTGGCATGGTGGTCAAGGCTGCTAGATCCTACATGGCTCACTATGGTGGATCCAGAGGCTTGAGAAACACATGTGTGCATCTAAAATCCTGAGAAGAGGAAGAGATGGAGAAAGAACTAAGGGGTGAAGTGGGGGCGGTGTTTTCTCACTTTCTCTAGCAAGTGCACGCACCCTCTGCCAATTTTTTTTTTAATTTTAAGCTTTCGATTTTTAGGTTAACACTCCAGTGTCTATTCCCCCATCCTCCAACCTAATGATTCCTCTTGGACCTTTCTAAATTACCCCAGAGCCATTATAGGCCGGGGATTGCGACTGGAGGGGGTAAGCAGCACGAAGTCGCATACATACTAGCAGCTCCAGGTTCCAAGTGTTGCCCATAATCTGGGGTTGGCTTTCTATCCTTGGAATAATGAGGCGGCAACCTACCATTTGCAGTTCCTCTCAGTCTTAATTAAGCCGGGCTCTTCTGGAGCCAAATTCCAACCCTCACACTCCCAAAGCGCACTCTGCCGCCTTCCCTCTTAATCTTTCGTCTATGCGCGAGACAAATGTCTCCGACTGGACAGGAAGACGAAGGATCCAAGTAAGGTTACAACGAGTAACAGTGAGCGTCACACCCATCCCTCTACCCTCAGTTAGAGGCTCAGCGTTCTCACCTGCCGTCGCAGCCCGTAGCCCGACTGGACGCCGGTTTTCCAGCTCCGCAGCGTAGCCCGGAGAGCGACCGCCGCCATCTTGGACTGCTCTCCAAACTAGCCGTATGCGTGCACAGCCGGCTTGGTCCCGCCCCTCCCGCCGCCTGCGCGCGCTGGCTGGTGTTAAAAAACGCCTGCGCGAAGGGCAAAGAGGCGGAGCCAGGACGGCCGTGGGCGGTACCAAAATCAGGGGTTAGAGCGGTCGCTCAGCAGTGACGTGGCACGCAGCAGGCGCTGGGGACGTGCGCGCCCTCGCTTCTTCCTCTTTCTCGACTCCATCTTCGCGGTAGCGGCAGCTGGGAGTGCGATTCAGGTAAGATTTGGACTACGGGTGGAGCCGAAGGGCCTACTAGCTGGCTGGCCGCAAGGTCAGAAGGTGCTGGGGAAGTCGAAGAATAGGGGCTGCTCTGTGGCCCTGGCTTCAGTTTCTGACCGAGCACCCTGGCCGGCCTGGCCTTCCCCACGTGAGACACGGCGACCACTTTTGTAGTTCCTCGGTTACTTCCCATCCTCTGATACCCCCAACGACCACTTCTCTTACAGGCCTTTTTGTTTGACTCAGTCGCCGACATGCAGCTTTTTGTTCGCGCCCAGGAGCTACATACCCTTGAGGTGACCGGCCAGGAGACGGTCGCCCAGATCAAGGTAAGGTGTGACGCGCCTTGGGCTCCATTCTCTTGTGCTCGAAGCCCTCGCGCGCTGTGGAAACGCTTACGAGCATAATCTTTTTCCCTGTAGGCTCATGTATCCTCACTGGAGGGCATCGCCCCTGAAGATCAGGTCATACTCCTGGCAGGCACACCCCTGGAGGATGAGGCGACACTGGGCCAGTGTGGGGTGGAGGCCCTGACTACTCTGGAAGTAGCAGGCCGCATGCTGGGAGGTAAGGGCGGAGCGTTCTTTGAACCTTCTGTCAGCTCCTATGAGTGTGGAGAGCTTAGACCGGCAGTTTCTAGTGTCCTCATTCCAGGGTGACTATTCCTGTTTATCTCCCTCAGAATGAACACTTGAGAGTTCCTTGGGAGACTGAGCTGGAGTGTAGTTTTGTTTCAGTTATTTAGACTTTTGTCTGACTCTGTTTTCTCTCTAAAACCAGGAGATCCCCAGGGTGTTCTCCAGTACTTGTTTTAAGACAGGAACTGGGAAATTAAAAGTGAACCACAATCAGATGTCAAATCTGTAATTAGGTCACATTCCCTGTTGGATTTAGCTGGATTTTTAAAAATTATTTATCTAACTTTTTTCTTTTAGTTATTTTGTTTAACTTTATTTTATATTTTAATTTGACCAGAGAGGGGCAGAGTGAGAGAGAGGGAAAGTGAGAAAGCAAGCTGCCAGGTCCTGGACTCGAACCGTGGTCAGCCATGTGGGAGTCCAGTGCCTTTAAACACCACACCACCTAGTGGCCTCTATTATTATTATTTTTTAATTTGACCAGAGAAAGATGGTTGGGGTAGAGGGGTGGGGAGAAATAAAAGGAAAAGGAAAGGAAACTTGCCTCTAGGTCTGGAACTTGAACTATGGTTGACAGTGTGGGATCCAGCACCTTGACCACCATACCACCAGCTGGCCTCTAGCTGGTTTGAGTTAAGAGAGGAGAGAGAAGGCTGGGAGTACCTTCTTGCCCTCTTAACTGCTGCTGTTCTTTCCCACCGCAGGTAAAGTCCATGGTTCCCTGGCCCGTGCGGGGAAAGTGAGAGGTCAGACACCCAAGGTGAGTAAGAGTGTTGGGTGATGTTTGGCTTCTTTCTCCTATCACAGCAAAGCCAAACAAAGACTCTTGACCCATCCGTGTTCTTCCTCCTTGGAGGAAAAGGGAAAGAATGGCAGGCTTGAAAGAGGTCAACCAAGATCTGATCAGCCCTCCCTGTTCCCAGGTGGCCAAACAGGAGAAGAAGAAGAAGAAGACAGGCCGGGCCAAGCGGCGAATGCAGTACAACCGGCGCTTTGTCAATGTTGTGCCCACATTTGGCAAGAAGAAGGGCCCCAATGCCAACTCTTAAGTCCTTTGTAACTTTGGCTTTCTCTAATAAAGCCACTTAGCCCAGTTATCTCATCGTTCAGCTTTATTTTTAGGGATTCAGAGGAAGGTATGCCTTCAAGGACTGGTGGTGTCTCTGCTAGAACAGTGAAAGCAGAAAAGGCAAGGTCTGTGGGCCCAGGGTCTGGGCAATAGTGGTAAAAGAGGTTTCCTGTGAGAAATCAGTAATCTCAGATGCCAACCCATCCTATGTATATTTGGGGATGCCCTGAAAAAACTTTCTCCACACTTTTCTTTTTTAAAGACTTACTATAGGGCATGTGTGCTCAACTAGAGAAACAAAGCAAGAAATCACCTCCCAAGAGGGATGGTCACCCCCTTTTATATCTAAACAGAGAAGGTAGCAGGAATCATTGTGGTTGGGGGGTTGTTATGGAGGCAGCAATGGAAGGAAGGAAAAGGATTTGGCTAGAAAATGAATTGGAAGGGACCAACAGTTAGCATAATGGCTATGTCACTGGACTTCCATGTAGTCGACCATTGTTTGAGTCCCATACCTGGTGGCTTAAACTCAGGTGCATGTGTGTGCGCGCGCCCAAGATCCTGAGAGGAGAATGGAGGAGAAAGGATTGCAGCATGGCCATTCCTCCTGGGGAGTTATTTCTCTCTTTCCATCTCTGTCTTTCTGGTGAGCACACATGCCCTATAGCAAAAAAAAACTCAAAAAAAGAAAATGAATTGGAAGATACCGATTTAGTTCCTGGACAGGGACCACCTATGGCCTTAGTAGATCCCAGGGCAGGAACCTGGTCTGCTGGGTCCTGGAAATCAATATTGTTTTAGTAGATTGGGATTGGGATTGGTGACCTTGTTTATCTGATTGCCTGGCTGGCTTTGCTGACCAAAGCACGGGTATGTTTGGATAGTTGATCGCTTCACTACTCCTAAAAGTAGAGTTCCTCTAGTCTTACTTAAGGTTTCTTCAGCTGAGACTCTCAGCAGGTTTGTACACCACTCATTCATTCAATTAGTGTTTGAATCCCTGGTTCTTGGCATTTGTGGTATACTGGACATAGCCTTGGGCTCAACTTGATTTGACACCCCCGCCCCCGCCTTGGAGGCATAGATCAGCACTTGGCTTACAGTGAGTGCAAATAAATATTGGCTACTTTTGTCTCTTGTGATTAAAAAATAGAGACTTGATGGGAACCAGCAGTTAGCGTAATGGCTATGTCGCTGGACTCCCACGTAGTCGACCGCGGTTTATGTCCCGGACCCGGTGGCTTAAAACTCACGCCGGGCGCGTGTGCGTGCGTGCCCAAGATCCTGAGAGGAGAAGAGGAGAAGGGATTGTGGCGTGACCATCCCCCCTGGGGGGTGATTTCTCGCTTTCTGTCTCTATGTCTCTCTCTGTCTGTCTGGTGAGCGCACGCGCCCTACAGTGAAAATCTCTCAAAAAAAAAATAGAGACTTGGCTCTGCCTTCTGGCAGTTTAGTTTTTTTGGGGGGAAAGGGAAGAAGTTAAAGTGTTGTGGCCTCTAAGAAAGAAAGGGTGCTGTAATGAAAGAGATAGAAGATGTGTACTGACACAGCATCCCTAGGGAAGCTTTCTGAAGAAATAAAATGTGCAAAACCTGAAATAGCCAAGTGATGATGAGAAGTCTTTTCAGCCAAGAGAACTGTAGAGGCAGAAACAAGTGAGATCTAGGGGCAGGTGCAGATTCTGGAAGGTCATGTCTGCCATGGAGAGGGATTTGTGTTTGGGAAGGGTTTTTTGTTTTGTTTTGTTTTGTTTTTAATAATTATTTAGGGGCCAGCAGGTGGCGTGGTGGTTAAGGGTGCTGGATTCCCCCATGGACAATTGTGGTTCAAGTCTTGGACCCGGAGGCTTACTTTCTCACTTTTCGTCTTTCTCTCTCTCACTCTCAACTCTGTCTCTCTCTGATCAAATTAAAATAAATAAAATTTTAAGGAGAATTATTTTATTTTATTTTATTTTATTTAGTAGTATTAATTTGACCAGAGAGAGAAGAGAGAAAGTGAGAAAGGAAAGCAAGCCACCAGCCCAGGACTCCAACTGCAGTCCACCACTTAGGAGTACAGCACATTAGCCACCATGCCATCTGTTGACCCCCATGGAAGGGTTTTAAGCAAGAGGCTAATTTCTGACTTGTGACCTAACTTCCTCTGGCTGATTTTTTGGGGGGGGGGGCAGGGAGGTGTAGGGGACTAGCCAGAAAGGAACCAGAAACCAGCTATGTAAGCTTTCTTCATCCAGGTGAGGCAGTTATGTTACCAGTAGTAGTTAAAATGCAACTACTACTTCAAGCTCATCAAAATCTTGGTAGGGAAATATATCAAAATAAACACAAGGGAAGGGACCAGCAGTTAGTGTAATGGCTATGTTGTTGGACTCCCATGTAGTAAGTAGACCGCGGTTCGCTTATCGGACCCAGTGGCTTAAAACACACCGGGCACGGGTGTATGCGTGCCCAATATCCCGAGAGGAGAATGGAGATAAAGGAATTGCGGTGTGGCCATCCCCCCTGGAGGATGATTTCTCACTTTCTATCTCTCTGTTTCTCTGGAGAGTGCACGCACCCTATAGCAAAAAAAGTCTCAAAAAAAAAAAAATGATAAACACAAGGGTTATGGACGCTGAAGACAACGTGGAAGTGGGGTGAGAAGGGAAAAGTATAGAGACATTTGTGGGACATAGAAATGGTTTATTGCTTGTTGATAACATATATTCTCAACCAGACTGGTCTGAGAAGTACTTCATTGTCAGGTGAGTTCTCTTTATAAGCCAAATGATAACAATGGTTGAATGTTTTAAAATATTTTTTTTAAATATGAAAAAATAAACACAAGGTATTTTGGAGGCATATAGACAGGATATGGGATTGGATATAAAATAAAGGGATTAAGAAACCAGAGATTGGGGCCAGCAGGTGGCGTGGTGGTTAAGGTGCTGGACACACCCACATGGCTGACCATGGTTCAAGTCTTGGGCCTGGCGGCTTGCTTTCTCACTTTCCCTCTCTCTGTCTCTCTCTGATCAAATTAAAATAAAATGAATGAATACATAAAATTTAAAAAAACTATTTCCCTATCACCACTTGCTAAAAAAAAAAAAAAAAGAAACCAGAGATTGCTTTGAAGGGTGTGGTGGGTCACGACTTCACTGTGCTTGACAATTCTGTGGCTCATGGCCGCCGGTTCACAAGACTAAGATTTATTAGGATAGCGACCCTATCTCCCTCTTTCTTTTTTTTTTTTTTTTCACTTATTTATTTAATTCCACTTAATATTTTAAATTTGACAAAGAGAAAGGCCACCACGTCCAGGACTCAAACCATGGTGGATGTAGGAATCTAGCACCTCTAACCACCATGCCACCTGCCGACCCCTTTTTAAAATGTCTTAACTACCCACTTGGAGGACACATTTATTAAATTTAGTTTCTCTGGGACCAGCAGTTAGTATTATGGCTATGTCCCTGGACTCCCATAACCGTGGTTCAAGTCCCGGACCCGGTGGCTTAAACTCACGCCAGGCACGTGTGCGTGCGTGCCCAAGATCCTAAGAGGAGAATGGAGGAGAAGGGATTGCAGCATGTGGGGAGTGACTTCTCGCCTTCTGTCTCTGTCTTTTTGGAGAGTGCATGCGCCCTATATCAAAAACCTTAAAAAAAAAAGAAAAAAAGACAATTTAGTTTCTCCATTAGAGAAGAGACACCGCTAATAGGGTCTTCATGCTGTGATCCCACCCCCAGCCTCAGCCAGCCAGGATCATGGGCACTTGTGTACCCTACCTGTATAGAGAGGCTTTCGGCATGAACCTGGGATAGTCTGTATAGTCTCGGCATCTCAGAGCGTTTCCTTACGGTGGCAGTGCCCATCTCGTTATCTTCATTTTGTTCTTGGTGTCTAGTATGTAGTCTGCGTTTTGAGGTTGAATGAATGATGGTATTACTTAATGAAAGATTTGGAGGAAGAATTCAAAAAGGAGCTCAGATATTTTAAATACTGTTTTCTGCTGACGTGAAATACCCCAGTACACATCAGCCAAGGCTAGGTGCCCTCATCGCTGCTCTCCGTTCATTCGTCTATGCCCTCCTAGTGGAATGGCTGCACCTCCCATGCAAGGACATCTCATCTCCCGTAGGCCTAGCACAACTGGCGTCCCAGAGTAGGTGCAGCAAAGATGGGTTTCTGCCGCAGAGCTTCAGGGTGTCAAAAGCATTGAGGTTTTTATCTTTTAGGCAACTTGAGCCACATTTTGGTACAATCACTAGGGGGCGAGCTGGGACCGGCGGAGCGCTTGCCCTGAGCGTTTTTCCGATCTCACTGCGTCACTGTGCGGGGCGGGGCTCGTACGTGACGGCCGGCTTCTACGCCTGTCCTAGAGCTAGTTGGGATAGGGGTGGGGCTTGGCCTTTTTGAGTGTGGGCGGAAGTTGCTTAGAATTCTGGGGAGCTTTTTAATCTGAGCATTCCGTCGGTCTAGCAAAGAAGCGAAAGTGCCGGAAGAAGCCCCGGAAGCTGATATACGGGGCTCCCACACATGTGAACTCCGAGGGCGCACGCGGCACCAGTTGCCATGGAGCCGACCGGGCCCTGTGGTTTCTGCCCCGCTGGGGAGGCCCAGCCGGCACGCTACACCTGCCCTCGTTGTAATGTGCCCTATTGCTCGCTGCGCTGCTATCGGGCGCACGGCACCTGCGCCGAAGACTTCTACCGTGACCAGGTGCTGGGAGAGCTCCGCGGCCGCAGCGCCTCGCCCAGCCGCTTGGCAAGCGCCCTCCGCCGTCTGCGTCAGCAACGAGAGACAGAGGACGCGCCCGAGGAAGTAGGCCTCAGCCCTGATCCGGAGTCCGGTACCCTCCCCGGACTCTGGGAGCGGCTGGCACCG
>NW_006159755.1:2008737-2017674 GCF_000334495.1 Tupaia belangeri chinensis | reverse complement strand
GGCGGCCTCCGAACGGTTGCTGACCCGAGGAGAGGCGGGGCGGCTGCTGCCCCCCTGGCAGCCGTGGTGGTGGGGCCGCCGGGACGGACCGCTTCTGGAGGAACTGGATGATACCCCAGGCAGTGACGCCGCGGAGGCGGAGCCTTCCTTCCCTTTTAGCACCCGGCGGGAATCCGCAAAGGATGCCTCCGCTGAGCCCCTGGCCCCCGAGCCAGTTCTTGGAGACCCTCCAGGGGCCTGCACGCCTTCAGTGCCCACCCGCATCCCAACTCTGGCCAGCCTGAGTCGCGGCCCGGTCTCGCCGCTCGTGCGGTTCCAGCTGCCCAACGTGCTGTTCGCTTATGCACACACCCTCGCTCTGTATCACGGCGGGGACGACGCGCTGCTCTCCGACTTCTGTGCCACCCTGCTAGGTGTTTCCGGAGCCCTGGGCAACCAGCAAGTCTTTGCCTCAGCGGATGAAGCTCTGCAGGCTGCAGCCCACGTGCTGGAAGCGGGCGAGCACCCACCTGGTCCCCTGGGTACACGGGGTGCTATGTATGAGGCTGCGCGCATCTTGCTGGGTGAGAGCCCAGCCAACCAGAAAGGCTACACGCTGGCAGCACTGGGGCACCTGGCACAGACCCTGGGGCGGGCTCGTAAACAGGCTGTGGCTAGAGAAGAGCAAGAACGTCTCTACCGGGCCCGGAAGAAGTGCCAGTTTCTGCTGGCCTGGACAAATGAAAATGAGGCTGTCCTCACACCCCTGGCTCTAGACTGTGCCAAAGCCCACCGAGCCCACGCCATGGCAGCTGAGGAGGTGACAGCCCTCACCGGGGAGCTGGAGCGGCTTTGGGGAGGCCCTATGCCACCTGCTCCAAGGACTCTCATTGAGGAGCTTCCTGGCTGAACTAGGAACCCTTGTCAATAAAGCTGTGATTGGTCCGCCCTGTTAGCAGTGTCAGTTTCTGAGTGAGCCCTGTGGTCCCACCCACTCCAAGACTCTTGTCCCACAAAGCATCTCCTAGTATCTCACTGATCAGGGATGACCCAGCCAGTCATAAACATCCCAACCCCAGAATGGGAGAGTCATATTAAGAGTTCCAGAACATTTATCCAAAGGAAGAACATCTCCATTTTGGGGAACAGCTTCATTTTTCTCCTTGTTCCAAACTGCCTCTTCTCTGAGGCTGTTCATCTCTGCCTGGTAGGGCTGAGCTGGGGGTAGGGTTTAGGGGCTGGTTGAGTCCAGATGTGCCCAGGCTCCCAGTGCAGGGTGTGCTGAGGGATGGGTGGGCAAAGCTGCTTCAGTAGATGTAGGGCAGGATGCGGTAAGGCACACGCTGGCAATACTCGTGCCAGGCCCGGCCATACTTCTGCAGGCACTGTTGCTCATCCCGGGCCTCACGGTGCACCAGCAGTGCAGTGAAGTAGAGGAGGTAGAAGTAGGGTAGCAGATGGGACACTCCTGAAGAGAGGAGGTTCTGTGACCACCAGCCACCCCTTAGTTCACAAAGTTCTACACCCTGTGGTGTTGACATGGTCACCAGGACTCAGTGGTGAGAGGTTCAGGATCTGCAGCAAGACACTGGCAGTCCTGAACTGTCACAGAGGTCTGTCTGGGCCATGGGGTCCAGCTCCAGCTCCCTGGATGCACCCAGACTGGTCATCCTGTGGTCACTACTTCACCTGTGCCTCCCACATAACCCAATCCATACCCACCCAGGCCACTTACCACAGGGCAAGGACCATGCCAGGGCCATGATGAGGTCTCCAAGGTAGTTGGGATGGCGGACCATACCCCACCACCCAGACACCAGCAGCTGCCTCCCTGTGGCTGTAGAGATGGTCTCAAGGTCTGGGGGGAGAAAAGTAGTAGGGTAGGGCACCTTCGGAAAGCCCAGCTGCCCCCACCTTGTCCATGGCCCTCCAGAAAACCAGCTCACCAGCCACTCTGGGGTCAGAAGGGTTCTTTCGGAAGGTGTCTTTCTGGGAATTAGCCCCACGGAAAATGTAGTAACCGATAGCTAGGGGGAGAGCATGAACGGGTGGTCAGGGCTGAGGTGACATCTCAGCCTTTGCTTCCCCCTGACCATCATCCACCCTTGTCCACAGTCTGGACACCAATACCCAGCCCCTGGCCTTAGCACCTGTCTAGTGGTGCTGAATAATGAATGCATAAAAGGGGGAGGGGACTGTGGGCCCAGCTTGCTGTTCTCTCCTAACTGACCATTGATGAGGCAGATGACGGAGGCCATGGGCAACCTCAGGGGCTGCGGGTGGTACAGCAGGAACTGGGCTTGCAGGCTGTAGGTGAAGGGTACCCACACTAGGTCCCCAAAGGCCAGCATGAAGCCAAACCCATCATGTGTGATGTCCATGGTGGTAAGGACAGCCTCCTACAGGAACAGAACCAGACACACTGGTGTATTCCCCACAAGGTCCTCAGACACCCTCCCCTCCTCGGTCCAGCCTCACCTCATGCCAGAGTGCATCACCCACATAGAGTAGCTGGAAGCCATTGACCAGCCACATGGCCAATGAGGGACTCCCCCGCAGCTCTGCCTCCTGCACTAGCAAGGCCAGGTTGATGAGGACCTGCAGGAGGGGGACAGGGCAGGTGGCAGTACCTGGCTGAGGCAGTTCAGCCTATCCTTTTCTCTTGGCTGTCACAGCCTTCGTTGAGCAGGTGCAGGGTCCGCAGTGGGCTGCCTCCCAAGGCGCACCCAGCTGGTTTTCTCTCACCTTGTCCTGGAGCAAGCCTTCGGGGAACAGTTGGATGCTCTGGCTTAAAACAGATCTAGTTTAACTGCTTCCTCACACCCATGTAGAAAGTAGGCGTAATCATGGATCTGCCCCATGGAACTGTCTGAGGACTCAGTAATACGTGTAGGAAGCACTAAGCACAGTGTGCCTGGCACGTGGTAAGTGCTCGCTGATGGCCACTAGGGGTCGACCTGAGCAGGCTGGTTATAATAGTGCAGAGCTCAGTGTTATCGTTAAGATTACCTCGTCTAGCTCACAATAATCTTAGGAGAAAGCTTTATTAATTTTTTTTTGAGAGATTTTTGCTTTAGGGTGTGTGCTTTTACCAGAGAGATAAAGTGAGAAATCACCCCCCAGGGGGGATGGCCACTCCGCAATCCCTTCTCCATTCTCCTCTCGGAATCTTGGGCACACACACACGCGCCCGGCATGAGTTTAAAGCTGCCAGGTCTGGGACTCAAAACGCTGTTGACTACATGGGGGCGGGGGGGGTCCAGTGATGTAACCATTACGTCATCTGCGGGTCCCAAAAGCCTTAATTTTACAGATGAAAAAATGACCTCAGAAGTGAACATGCCTGTGATCAGGCCAGGATCCAGATCCATGGTGGATCTTAGCACTTCTCCTTCCTTCGGATGAAATCATTTCTAGGGCAACACAAGAAATGTTGCCCAAGATGAGACTAGCAGATGGTGTAATAGTTACATTGCTGGACTCCCACATAGTCGACTGCAGTTCAAGTCCTGGACCTGGCAGCTTAAAACACACTGGGCGCATGTGCATGCATGCCCAAGATCCCAAGACAAGAATGGAGGAGAAGGGATTGCAGTGTGGTCCACCTCCCTAGGGGGTGATTTCTTACTTTCTGTCTCTCTGTCTCTCTGGCAAGTGTATGTACCCTATTACAAAAAGGTCTCTTAAAAAAAAAAAAGAGAGAGAGAAAGAGGGAGAGATGTTGCCCAAGAGTCTCTTTGGGTAATATTGGCCACAGTCCAGCATGGCTGATTATAATCAAAGAACACAAGAACACAGTGCAAATGTTTTCAAGGTCACCAGTGACAGTTTACTAAACCCAATGAGCAGCAGTTCCAGGTTTTGCACTGCCTTCCTTGTCCATGAAACTGCACGGACATACCCTCCTCAAAATAGATTCTGTGCATGCATGCTATTTAACCAGGTTCCCCTGGTTACCTCTGCTTTGTTCTCCGCAGCACTTGTCACCCCGACACTATAATATACTTTACTGAGTTTTTTGTCCTCCACACTAGAATGTAGACTCTATAAGGCAGACATTTCTGTTTTCTCCTGTAATTTTTTTCTCTTTTGTCTCCCAGTTTCTAGAGCAGAACCCAGGGCTCAACAGATGGTGGACTCAACAGATGTTCACGGGATGAAAGAATGATTGATGTCTACACAATTTTGGCCCTGTCCTGCACCCACCCCAGCCCTCCCCCTGGCCCAAAGCCAGATCAGACCCAGCATACCCAGCCGATGAGGCCAGGCCGCAGTTCGCAGAAATATTTGAAGTCAAAGGAACAAATACGAGGGTTGAGCTCCCGTCCCAGGAAAAAGTCGTAAATAGGATTGCCTGGAAAAGAATGGACGTAAAGGTGTAGGCAGGCACCCCCTTCTGCCTCATCCCCACCCCACTGAGTCCCTTCTCACCTGAGTTGCCCCCAGGTGCCAGGGCTGAAGCAGGGGCTACCTGAGCCTTCATATAGAGGAACAAGCTGAAGATGAAAGCAGCGAGTGTGGCCACAAATGCCAAGGGCAGGAGCATTTCCGAGAGCTCTCCCAAGGGCAGCCCCACTAACACTCCCAGCCCCACCAACAGGGCTGTTAGCACCAGGGCCTGGAAGCCTGAACCACAACACACAATAAGCCCTGGGGCTGTGCCGTCCCCCAACCCCACCCCATTCAGAGGTTGGCCCTGGTCACTGCTCTAGTTCACACAGTAGCAGCAAATGGGTTAGGGGTGTCGGGACAAAGGGCATGGAAAAATTCTCCTGCATCTGCCCTGGGGAAAGGGGCGGTGGATCATAAGGAAGCATGGGGTCAGGGAGCTAATTTCCATGGACCTTCCCGCTAGACCTGGAGCTTCACCCCCATCTGTGGGACTACAGCATGTGGGCCCGTTCCCAAGGCACCGTTAATCGGGTAGTGCAGACGACTCTTGTCCTTTAATTCCTGCCCCTCCGCCACCTGAGGACACAAGGGGGTTCTGATCAGGGTTGGAGGGGAGGTGCCTTCTCCCTCGCCAAGGCCTCCCCTCGGGTCTTCGCGCGTCACAGAGTAGAGCCCACACCTTGCGCGCCGGCAGTAGGTAGAGCGCCACCTGCAGGCCGAACCAGGTGAGCCATAGCAGCAGCGCCCGCTGGCTCCACAGCATCTCCAGGCCCGGCAGGTAGGGGGTTGGGCCCAGGAGGCGCGCCGGGCCTGAGCGAGCCACCAGGAGCAGGTGGAACATGGTGGCAGGCAGCAGCAGCATCAGCACCGCGGCGCCTGCGAGAGGAGGCCATCGCGTCGGGTGTCCATTTCCCAGCTCTCCCCCGACCCCCCACAGGCACCCTTGTCTCCAGGGCTCCCTCAGAATTCTCATCGCCTGTCTTTGTATCCAAGCCGTCAGCCCCGAGTTTCTCCCTGCCTCTCAATCCTCCTCCCTGACTTCCATCTTGGTTTCCGACCCCCAGACTCCCCACGAAGACCTCTTCGTGCTCCCCTAACTCCCAGCACCCCCACTCCACAAACCGCCGGCTGTGCAACCTCTGCATCCGAAGCCTTCCTCAGCAACCCCTCTCCTACACCACCGGGTATCCTCAGTCTCCGGGCACCCCAACGCTTTTCACTCGCAGATTCTGTCCCGCCCCCACTCGTAGCTCACCCCCTCCAGCTCTCCCTCTCTGCCTCCAGATATTTCCATTACCCAGGGGGCCCCCGAATTCCAGCGGGGCCTGGTGGCCCTGAGGGGCCATGATCTCCGCTCCGTCGGGGGCGATGGGGATCACAAAAGTCGGTCAGGGGAACACAGCCCGCCCCATTCCCCACATGAATTCGGAACACAATGAGAGGATCCGCCCCGCTGCGCCTGCACCTGTCCCGACCCTGACTTCGGACAGCCACCGCTCGGGTCCGGAGATCTTTACATGGATCCGCCCCCGGCCCATCCTGGGCCCAGCTCACCAGCCAACCGGCTCCTGGGGGCGGGTCCGACACGGGCGCCTCAGGAGCCTCAGCCCCAGAACTCCACCCCCAGCAAGTCCCGCCCCAACATGCGAGAAGAGGAGGCCACTTTTATTAATTGATGTTGACACCAGCAGGCAGGGAAAGGCCACAGAGACCCAAAGCCGGGAATGCTTGGGATGGGGGGTGGGGTGAGGGGCACCGCAGGATCGTGCGTGGCACCGGCTGGGGCTAGCCGCGCTCGCAGATGACCTCGACGACACTGGGCTCCATGGGCACTGGGTCTGGACAACGCAGGGCAGCTGAGGCCACCACTTCATCCAGCAGCAAGTGTACGAGCTCCTCATCGGCCACAAAGCGCCACAGGTAGAGCTGCAGGAAGTGGCAGTCCACCTGCACCTGCTGCAGCCCAAAGCGCCCGAAAGTGCGCAGACGCACACACTCCAGCAGCGTCTTCAGGCTGATCTTGATGATGCCGGTCAGCACTGATACCTGCAGGCAGAGACGCAGGGGTAGAGCCAGTGACACCAGGGGTGGGTGAGGGGCACACCGTTCTAAGAAGGGCCCAGGATAGCATCAGGTGCCAGTAGCTGAGATACGGCACAAAGTCTCAGGCTCAGGTAAGGAGGGACAATGTCAGTACCAACATCAGAAAGGGGACAGGTACAGAGATGGGGGACAGCATGAATGTGCGGTGGAGAAAAGCATTACTAAGGACACCAGATCCCTGAGCGTGGGCTGGGGGGGTCAAAGATCATGGTGTGAATAGGAATTCCTGGGGAGGACCCAGAACAAGGACACAGGCAAGGAGGCATACTGCAATAGATCAGTACCCACACCCAGGGACCTCAGTCTGGGCAGGGGGCCGAGGAATGGTGGTGGCAAGGCTCTGAACCCTCTAGAGACAGCCCCAGAGAGAGATGGGGGTGTGTGTGTCAGACAGGGTCCCTAAGGTTCCCTGGGCTGATACGAAGCAGATCCAGCCAACCTCCCCTGGGTCCCCTGGAAGTCAAGGTCAGTGGGGACTCTGGACCTTGTTGAACTCCACAGGGCTGAACACATCAATACGTTCAGAGAACAGCTTCTGGATATTGCTCAGGAGGTTGGTGTCCATGGGGGCACTGGATGGGGGGAGACAAGGAATCAGAGCCCAGCCTTTGCCTCCGTCCTCTTTTGTCCATTTCCCATGGGGCTCCCCCAGCCTGCCAGACCTGGGTGTATAGCTGGGCGCATAGCGGCCCTGCTGCCGGGAGCTGCTGTACACCGAGAAGGTCCTCTTGCTGGAGTCGCTGCTCTGGGCCTTGCGGACACCCTCTTCGTACAGGAGGCCCACCTGGTGGCAAAAGGGGGTACTACACTAAGGCCAGGGCATGGGGAACCTCCAGCGCACCTCTGCCCTGGTGCCCAGGCCCCACTGAAGGTGCCTTACGTTACTACTCATTTGTTACAAGAATCACAGGGTAATCACTACTGGGCCTGGTATCTAGTTGGTACAAGTCACTATTTATAGAACCGGGATGGGGCCAAAGGCAGGGCACAGAATTGGTCTGAGGCCCAATCTTCAGCATCAGCTCTGCCCAACTTCCTGGGGGACTTGGAGCCAGCTTCCCCACAGGTGAAATGGGGACGACGATGCCACGACTCAGGGCTGAGGAAGTACAAGGCATAGATACAGGCACTGCCCAGTCGGTCCCTTCTGTCTCTACCTTTGCAGGGTGGATCCCCAGCACCCTGGACTGCACCAGGACCAGGCTCCGCAGGCCAGTCTGGGGAAGCACCTGCACATCGATCGCCGTTGTGTCCTCGACCACCCGCTTCATGACAGCACGCACGTTCCGGGGCTCCAGGGTACTGAGCCAGTCCCGGGTCTCCACGCTCTTACGCAGCATCTGTGATATGACCAGGCCCTGCACCTTCACGTAGTGGGTCAGCAGCCGCCGTGCCGTCTCCCTTGCTTCTGCACACAGTGTGCTCACAGGTGTAACTGGAGACTGGTCCTAAGTAAGGGGCAGAGGACAGAGGCAGTAGGTGCCGAGGGCGGCTTAGGGGCTATTGCCAACCAGAAGCTGGGCACAGAGTGGGTGAGGTGCAGGTCAGGGTGGGCACAGGGCACCACCATTCCCTGCCCGGCTGAGCTAGCAGGTCACCTGCACGAGAAACTGTTCATCAGTGAGGGTAAGGATGTAGGAGATGGTGGCCGTCTCGTAGTCCAGGCAGAGGCGGGAGAGCAGCAGGAGCAGGGCGGGAGGCGTGGCACCACCCTTCTCCCCAGGGCTGTCACAGAAGCTCTGGGCTGTCTGGCACATGGAGCGGATGAAGCCCACGATGAGGCCCTCACGGACACCCTGGCTGCAGAACTCGCCCTGTGAGGAAGAGGGGCCCAGGTACACAGTAGGCTCCCTCTGCCAGGTTGGGGCTACTCCAGACCCTCTGCATGGACCCTAAGTGCCCTGCCCCTCTCCAAGGGATGGCTTCAACCTGCATCCCAAGTACCCCACAATGGCTCCCCTATCTGGGGAGGAGGCAGAGCCAGGATTGGAGACCCTATCACTCTCCTATTCTTAGCCCAGCTTGGAGCTTCCCCACCCTCCAGATCATGCCTTAAGAGAACTTTCAACCACTCCAGAGTACCTGGAGCAAGGACCAAGTGTGCCCTGGTAACTTGTCCCCCATCCCCCAAGCACTGGTAAAAGGGTACTGGAGGGCCAACTAGCAGGATGAGCAACCAAGGGCTCAAGGGGAGACTGTACCCGGAAGTAGGGCTTGTTGGAGAACGACACCTCCTTGGCGGTGAAGAGGTGCACAGCAGCCAGAGAGGCTTTGATGTGGCTCAGGATGGAGCTGGCCACATTGCCCAGCAGATCTGCCAGGCCAGGGCCCTCCTTCCCAGCCAGCCGAGGTGCAGCCAGTGCCTGTCGCACGTCTGTCAGGCAGCCCAAGAAGGCTGCCCTCAGGCTCTGCAGGTGGTGGCCTAGGCGCTCGCGGGCCACTCGATCCCCGAGTGCTGGGGCA
>NW_006159755.1:1978413-2008677 GCF_000334495.1 Tupaia belangeri chinensis | reverse complement strand
GCTATCTCGGCGGCAGCCTCGGCCAGCCCAGCTGCAGCCAACAGGGCCCCAGGTGCCCGCAGGCGCCGGTGGAAGCGATCCAGCGCCCGGACCAACAGCGAGTTGTCACCACCACCCTGCTCCTGTGCCAGTCGCCGTTCCACCAACTCAAAGTAGCGCCCACCCAGCTCCCGGGCGAAGGCAGCCAGTTTCTCCGCACCCGCTGGGCCCTGAGCGGCAAACAATTCCTGGTAGGCCCCTGCCACCTGGCAGAGACCTCCCACAAAGCCGCTGCCACCGTGGTCCGTGAACTCTAACACGTCAGGAGCTGGAGGGGACGGCCCCAGCTCAGCTTCCAGACTTCTCAGCTCCTCTTCCAGCCGCCCACGGGCGTGTGCCAGGAACTCCTCGCATAGCTCCTCCGCAGGTTCTCCCAAGGCCAGCAGCAGCTCCACGCACTCAGCCTGCTCTGGGGCACCTGAGCCGCCCTCCCTGAGGTAAAGGACATGACAGTAAAAGGGCCTGGCCAGGGGCACTGGCAGGAGTGTGGCAACTGAGAGGAAGGCAAAGCAAGGGGCGAGGCAACAGCTTGTGAAGGGCCCAGAAGCCCAGAGTGGATGGGGCTTGGGGCCCAGCGGGAAGGCTGGAGTGATTACCTGAAGCGCTGCCGCAGCTGCTGGGCCAGGCGGGCAGTGATGACCTGACAGTCGTCCTGGATGGCACGGAATGAGGGCAGGTGCTGGTACTGCTGCAGCACAGCCCGGGCACGACCCTGATAGCGCACCGCCTGCCCATAGGCACCCAGCTCCACGCACTTGGTGAGGCGCGAGGGCAGCTCAAAGAGGAACTGTAGTTTCCGCAGCAGGGCATGGACCCCTAGGGACCCAGAAAGGCGGTGTCAGCCACCAAACCCTGACGGTGGCCCACTGCAAGACCTAGCTGGGACCAGCAGTTAGCCTAATGGCTATGTCGCTGGACTCCCACGTAGTCAACCGTGGTTCAAATCCTGGACTGGGTGGCTTAAACTCATGCCGGGCATGTGTGCGTGGGTGCCCAAGATCCCGAGAAGAGAATGGAGGAGAAGGGATTGCGGCGTGGCCATCCCCCCTGGGGGGTGATTTCTCGCTTTCTGTCTCTCTGTCTCTGTCTGTTTGGCGAGTGCGCGCGCCCTATAGCAAAAAAAATCTCTCTCAAAAAAAAAGACCTAGTCTGGGTGATGCCCACCTGCCAGCTTGGTGATGCGCTCGTGGCGGTCCTGCAGTGTGGCGCTGATGCGAGCGCTGAAGTCGGTGATCACTGCCATGTTGGTGGCCAGTCGGTCCATCTCGTCCTCCATCTTCCGGAAGTCATTCTTCATCTTCCGGATTGTGTCTGGGAGGCCAAGGGCCAGCGAAACGGCACAGGAAATGATTAGAGAGGCAGGCAAAGAATTGAAGCTCTCACTCACACCCCCTTCACAAACAACCTGGAGTCCTACTGATGACTGGGTGTGAAGTGGCTGTGAGGGTGCTTGGGCATGGGGCTCATTGTGTCCGTTTTCACAGGCCTGTCTGCTCTGTGCCCCAGCCCCTACCCTGAGTGCCCAGCGGGAGACAGCTACTGGGGCTGCAGCCCTGCTCTCACAAAGTCCCCAAATCTGAAGGGGGGCCATGCCACCTAGCACTGGCTGAAATGGCTTTTATTTTTTTCTTAAGAATTATTTTATTTTATTTTATTTTTTAATTTGACAAGATAGAGAGAGAGAGAGAGAAAGAAGGGAAGTAAGAAAGTAAGCCAGCCGCCAGGTCCAGGACTGGAACTACTGTTGTCCGTGTGGGATTCCAGGGCCCTTAACCACCACACCACCTGCCAGCCCAGAAATGTTGTTTTCTTTAAATACTCCATTAGACTGAGCTGCTCGCTCCCAAGGGCATCCTCCCTGTCCAGCAAACCATCCTACTTCTGGGAGACAATAGTTGTTCTTCCTATCTCCTCTCCAGAAACCCCCACCCCAAACCCTTTCACACTGCTTGCTGGGGTGAGGTCTATCTTTTCTGAAGGGTCCTTTCCCTTTTGTCTCGACAGAACCGGCCTAAGAAGGCTATTCTTTTTACACTAAGGTTCCCTAGGGTCTAGCCCCTTAATGCTTCTAGACTGTCTTTTTCCCTCTTCTCTTCAAAACTCTAGCTTTCAGGCTGGCAGGTGGTAGGTTAAGGCACTGGACTTCCATATGGCTAACCATGGTTCAAGTCCTGGACCTGGCAGCTTGCTTTTTCACCTTTTCCCACTCCCTCTCTCTGTCTCTCTCTGGTCAAGTTAAAAAATAATGATAAATAAAATTGAATAAATAACTCTTAAAAAAAACCTCTACCTTCTTTAAAGACCTAACCCTTCATGCTTATCTACACTGCTCTGTCTCTCCTTTCCGTTCCTGACCACTGCTTCCTCTCATCTCCCTTCTTTCACCTACTTATGAACATCACCATCCATACTTATGAGCTTTTGAACATTCTTGACTGTTCCCTGGTCTCCCCAGTTTCATCTATTCTTGCCCCTGCCTCATTTGGGCCACCTCTCCTTGCCATTGCCAAGAACTACGCTCTCTAAAGTCTCAGCTTTAAGCACACCATCTTCTGTAATTCCAATCACTCACCTAGTATACTCACTAACACAATCCTTTGGTTGGTCTCTTGGGTAACTCTAGACACATAGTCTTAGCACTTCTTCACTATTCATAATGCCCTTCATGGCTGCACTTCCACCCCTACTCCTCTACGAATCTGTGGTCCCCCAATCAGCCTCATCACTTATTCTCAAGCCCCTTTGTCTCTTTCACCCCTCCCTCCATTACTTACAAGACAAAACCCAAGTATGAGTTAAACTCAAGTAGTCACTTACTCATACCTGAACTTCTGAAGTTGGACCATAAAATCACTATCCTTTCAAGTTTTTATGACCTCAAGACCCAAAGTGGCACTCCACAATGCTTGGCCATTCCTCAAGATATTCTGGTGGGTTTGTTTTTCCATTTTCCAAAGTAACACTTCTCTTCAATCCTCAAAACTCCAATACATGCTCACTAATGCTCAGTTGAGGATCCTGCTTCACACTTCACAGAGAAAATAAAAGCAAACACTAACTCCCTCTAAATCTATAGAGCAAACAAATATCTGCACACAGTCAAGACTTCTGCTCTTGCTCTCCCTCTGCCTAAATAGTCTCATCCAGTCCCGCAGTGGTGGTGACTTAAGACATGTGTGCCTCTGATTTTTTTGTTTTTTGTTGCTCAGTTGAGGATCCTGCTTCACACTTCACAGAGAAAATAAAAGCAAACACTAACTCCCTCTAAATCTATAGAGCAAACAAATATCTGCACACAGTCAAGACTTCTGCTCTTGCTCTCCCTCTGCCTAAATAGTCTCATCCAGTCCCGCAGTGGTGGTGACTTAAGACATGTGTGCCTCTGATTTTTTTGTTTTTTGTTTTTTAAAGAATCATTTTTTATTTAACTTTATTTATTTTAATTTAACCAGAGAGGGACAGATCAAGAAAGAGAGAGAGAGGGAAAGTGAGAAAGCAAGCCATCAGGTCTGGGACTAAAATCACAGTCGGCCATGTGGGAGTCCAGCCCCTTAACTCCTACACCACCTGCAAGTCCCCCCTTTTATTTTAAAGAGATTTTTGCTATAGGGTGCATGTACTTTCTGGAGAGACAAAGAGAGACAGTGAGTAATAACCCCTCCAGGGAGGATGGTCATGTTGTAATCCCTTCTCCTCCATTCTCCTCTTGGGATTTGGGGCATGCATGCAAATGCACCCAGAGTGAGTTTTAAGTCGCCGGGTTGGGACATGAACCATAGTTGACTATGTGGGAGTCCAGTAATGTAACCATTATGCCATCTGCTGGTCCCTGTGCCTCCAGTTCTGAACACAGCCCTGCCTAACGACCTAGTGAACAACTCAAAGTGCATGGCCCACAGGCAGCTCCCGTGTCATGCAGCTTTTTTTTTTTAATTATTTTTTAAAATTTAACTTTATTTTAATTTGACCAGAGAGGGACAAAGCAAGAGAGAGAGAGAGGGAAAGAGAGAAAGCCGCAAGGTCCAGGACTCAAATCGCAGTTGGCCATGTGGGAGTCCAGCACCCTTAATCGCCATGCTACCTGCCAGTCCCTCATACAGTCTTGTGATTGAAGAAGCACAGATGAATTGATAAAATGTAATCAAACAGTTTTTATTTCATGAATGTAAGGATAGATTATTAGAGGATACATGAAAGACAGACACCATGGCCTGGTGGTTAAGGTGCTGACTCCCACATGGTCAACTGTACAGTTCAAGTCTTGGACCCAGAGACTTGAGAGACACACTGGGCGTGCGTGTTTGTGTGTCTCTGTGTGTGTGCATGCATGCTCAAATTCTCAAAGGGAGAGATAGATGGAGAAGGGATTGTGGTGTGACTATTCAAGGTAGTTGCTTCCTCCTCTCTCTCCCAGTTTCTCATGGCCGACCACTGTTCAAGTCCTGGACCTAGTGGCTTGCTTTTTCACTCTCCCCTGCTCTCTCTCTAGGAAAAACAAACAACACTTTCTCAACAACACATGAATAGCTGGGACTATTTGGTGCTGTAGTGATAAAACACGATACTTTATGAAGCAGAGCTGCATGTGAAGGTTACTACTTTACCTCTGGAGACCTCCCTAAGTATGCCTGGCATACCTGCACCCATGATTCAGGCTGGCTGAAGCTGGGGTGGACCATGGCTAAAGATTTTGTTGAAAGTGCTGAATCTCTGTTCCTCTCTCTGTGCATCTTTCACTCATGGGATAAATAAACTTGAAAGAAATAGAAATAGGTGACTATTCCCCTCACCTCCAAATATCAGCATTTGTGTGTGTGTGTGTTATGTGACTATTCCCCTCACCTCCAAATATCAGCAGTATTTGTGTGTGTGTGTGCTATAAGGCACATGTGTTCACTAGAGAGACAGAGATAGAAAGCAAAAAATCACCTCCCAGGAGGGATGGCCATGCCACATTCCCTTCTCCTCTATTCTCCTCTCTGGATTTTGGGCACACACGGACACTCACCTGGCCTGAGTTTTATTTAGAATTTATTATTTTTTTGATTTGTTATAGGGCACATGGGCTCACCAGAGAGAGAAAGAAAGCAAGCTGCCAGGTTCAGGACTTGAACTGCAGTTGGCCATGTGGGAGTCCAGCACCCTTAACCACCGTGCCACCTGCGGCCTCCCTGGTGTGAGTTCTAAGCTGCCAGGTCTGGGACTCAGACCACAGTCGACTACATGGGAGTCCAGCGACATAACCATTATACCATATGCTGGTCCCATCAGCAGCATGTTTAATGAGGCCAGGCAAGAAGCATTCCCATTGAAATAGCAAACATGGGGACCAGCAGTTGGTGTAATGGCTAAGTCGCTGGGATCCCCTGTAGGAGTCCCAGACCCAATGGCTTAAACTTATGCTGGGCAGGTGTGCATACGTGCCCAAGATCCCAAGAGGAGAATGGAGGAGAAAGGATTGCAGCGTGGCTATCCCCCCTGGGGGGTAATTTCTCGCTTTCTGTCTCTCTGTCTTTCTCTTTCTGGAGAATGCATGCACACTATAGCAAAAACCTCTCCAAAGGGACCAGCAGTTGGCACAATGGCTATGTCACTGGACTCCCATGTAGCCAAATGCGATTCAAGTCCCAGACCTGGTGGCTTAAACTCACGCTGGGTGTGGGATTGTGATGTGGCCATTCCCACTGTGAGGTGATTTCTCGCTTTCTGTCTCTTGATTTCTGTTTGTCTTTCTGGGGAACACATGTGCCCTACAGCAAAAACCTCTCCAAAAAAAAAGAAAAATTCTAAAAAAAAAAAAAAAAAAAAAACCTTCTCAAAAAAAAAAAAAAAAAAAAAAGAAAACATGGCAAGGATGACCATGATTTATTTAACATTGTTCTGGAGCTACTAGCTAGCACAATGGGATTCAAAAACTACACTATGGATGGCCAGCCCTGTAGACTTGTGGTTAAGGAAGCTGGATTCCATATAACCACCTGCAGTTTGAATCTTGGCCCCAGAGGCATGAGAAACATGCCAGGCATATATGCATACGTGCTCAATCCCAACAGAGTAGAAGAACAGAGAACAGCAGCATGACCATACCCCATTGGGAATTGATTTCTCCTTCTCCCTCTGTCTCTCTGGAGAGAAAAATGTGCCCTCAAGCAGAAAAAGAAAATTGTAAAATAATGAGGTTGGGTAGTGGCACAGCTGTGTCCACAAGAGAAAGGTCCTGGGTTTGCATTTGGGGACCTCCCTGAGCATGTGAGGTATGCACATATGTGCTCAGGATCCACACTGGGGTGTGGGTGGGTGAACCATAGTGAGACGGCCTTGTGGCGGGTGCCCCTCTCTTTTTTTCTCTCTCTCATAGAAGAAATAAACTTTAATTGAATAAATAGAACGCTAAAGAATCACTGAAAACATTACTGCAAACAATGAGAATTTAGTAAAGTGAGTGAGTATGAAATTAACATTAAGAATCAACAGTATGGGGCCAGCCAATGGTGTAGTGGTTAAGGCAGCTGGGTCCCACATGGCCAACTATGCTGAGTCCCAGACCCAGTGGCTCGAAAACCACATGTGCATGTGTGTCCAAAATCCTGAAATGAGGGACCAGCAAGTGGCATGGTGGTTAAGATGCTGAACACTCCCACATGGCCGACCACGGTTCAAGTCCTGGACCTGGTGGCTTGCTTTCTCACTGCCCCCCCCACTCTGTTTCTCTCTGGTCAAATTAAAATAAATGATGAATAAAAATAAATCTTGAAATGAGAAATGGAGAAGAGATTGCAGGGTAACCATTCCCCATTTAGGAGAGGGGTATTTTCTCTCTCTCTCTCTCTCAGGAGAAATTTGCACCATATCAAAATGTAAAAACAGGGGCCAGCAGGTGGTGTGGTAGTTAAGGAGCTGGACTCCCACATGATTGACTGTGGTTTGAGTTCCAGACCAGGTGGCTTGAAACTCATACTGGGTGTATGTGTATGTGTGCCCAAAATCACAGGAGGAAAACAGGAGAGAAAAGACTGCAGCATGGCCATCCCCCTGGGGGATGCTTTCTCACTTTCTCTGTCTCCAGTGCCCTATAGCAAAACTAAAAAGGAAATAAAATCAGAAACAAACTTATAACAAAAGTAACATTTCAAAGTGTGAAAATGGCAAATTATTGGCAGATAGTATAGAGAGAACTGGGAAGTCATCTGAAACAAAAATCTAGCTGGATTCAGGTCTTGTACACATACACAACACACACACACACACACACACACACACACACACAGCCAACAGATCAATGTTTAAACACGATTTTATTTATTACTGTTATCAGAGGGCATGAGAGACAGGGAGAGAGAGAGAGAGAGAAGGAGAGGGAGAAAACATCCCCTGATGGGGCATGGTCATGCCACAACCTCTTCTCCATTTTTCCATTCCAGGGTCAGGACTTTGGGCACACATGCATATGTACCTGGCATGTCTCTTCAAGCCATCAGGGCCAGGACTCAAACCATGGTCAGCCTGTGAGACAGCTCCCTTAACCACTGCGCTATGGGGCTAGCTCTAGAGACAGTTCCCTCTTTTTTTTGGAGGGATTTTTGTTACAGGGTACTGTGCTCACTGGAGAGACAGAAAGTGAGAAATCACACACACCCCCAGGTAGGGGTTGGCCACACCACAATCCCTTTTCCTCTATTCTCCTCTCGAGATCTTGGACATGCACACACACATGCCTAGTGTGAGTTTGAAGCCACCGGGTCAAGGAATTGAACTGCTGTCAGCCATGTGGGAGTCCAGTGATATATTACCCATCTGCTGGCCCAGAGACAGTTTCTACTAAGGGGTGTGTGTCTATGTGTGTGTGTTTTGCTGTGAATGGGTCAGAATTCCTTGTCTCTTTGCATGTCTCATACACTTTTGTTAAATAACAGGCATTTAAATCAGGTTCTTTTCCATCCTCAGAGTTTATTGTCATTGCTGTTTGTTGTAGGTGCTGCTTTCTCTGAGTAGTGACTGTTCTGATTTACTAAACCCTGATTAATTATGACCAAATTCTGTAAAATCTGTGTTCTTTATTGTATGTAGTCATGGAAATACTTGGTTAACTTAGTGGACATCTAATAATTAAAAAGATTTCCTTAAATGCCTGGAACCAAAAAATGCCCCAGTCTTTGCTGTGTGGCTTTGTGTGTACCTTGGGGTGCACCTTAACACCCAGTTGCACAGTTTACAACTCTGCCTTAGCCTTCATTTCTTCCTAGTGCAGAGTCCCAAGTTGAGCCAGAGGTGAGAACTTAGGGCATTCTCAGGTCCTTTCTTGTCAAAGCCCCAAGTATATCCTTTTTTTTTTTTTTAATTTAAATTTCTATTTCAGTTGTGCTATAGGGTATATGTGCTTGCCAGAGAAAGAGAGAGAGGGAAAATGGGGAATCACCCCCTAGAAGGGATGGCCACACTGCAATCCCTTCTCCTCCATACTCCCCTTGGGATTTTGGGCATGGATGCACACATGCCTGGCATGTTTTTGAAGCTGCCAAGCCAGGTACCCTAATTTTGCAGTCAGCCATGTGGGATCTAGCTGCCCTAGCCATGCCACCTGGCTGGCCCACTCCATGTATATTTTGTTTATTGGCTTTCCCATTTAGGCTTTTTGGCTATTCTATTGTCTGTCCGAACTATGACTCATTATCTCAGGCAGTTGCAGTATTTGCTTTTAAGTGTTTTGACAAACCATCTCCCGGTGAAAGGTTTTTTGGCTTGGGGCAACTCCAAGTCAACTCAAGTAAAGATAATGCTATGGAGTAGACTCTTTCAAGGAACCAGATGGGCCAAATGATGCCAATTCTTTGGCCATAAGCCTCTGGGAGGCTTTGAAAGAGTTTGAACTCCATCATGTTCCATTCAACACTAGGAATGTGTGTTGTTACTTTCAATGCTGCAGCTGAGTTGGAGAGTAAGCAGTGGGGCTAGGGAAAGTTAAAATAGCCCAGGTTTCACTCTTCTTTCCAAGATTCAGCCAGATGTTTTTCTTGAGTAAATGCTCCCTGGGTTGCTGAAAACCTTGGCTAATTTCCAGAGTTCTAAAATACTTATTTCTGACTACTTGGCTAATTTTTCATTGCTTTCATGGAGGAAAAAAATATCAAATGGATTTCCTTCACCATTTTTTTTTTTTTAGAGAGGTTTTTACTAGAGGGCATGTGTGCTTGCCAGAGAGAGACATAGAGACAGAAAGCAGGAAATCACCCCCCAGGGGGGATGGCCACGCCGCAACCCCTTCTCCTCCATTCTCCTCTCGGGATCTTGGGCACGCACGCACACGCGCCCGGCGTGAGTTTAAGCCACCAGGTCTGAGACTCGAACCGTGGTCGACTACGTGGGAGTCCAGCAACATAGCCATTATGCTAACTGCTGGTTCCTCCTTCACCATTTTTGATGTCACTCAGAATATCATCACTTGCTTGCTCATTTAAATATTCTCTGTGGATGCTTTCAGTCTTACAGTGGTAGAACTGAATAGCTGCAACAGAGTCAACAGAGCCCCTAAAACATAAAATGTCTACTTCCTGGTCCTTTTTAGGAAAAGTACGCTGAGCCCTGGTCTGCAGTCAGGCCCTGTTCCTTTCGTCCCCAACATTTCTGTCTTCCTGCACTGGAGAGCTTTCCCAGGGCCTCTGCGTAGTCCTTTCCTCAGTCTGGGGTATTCTGCCACTGCATCCTCCTGTGGCTCACTCTTCAGCATTCACCTTATTCATCACCGCTCCAGAATGGCACTTCTCTACCATTTTCTAATTTAATCCCTACCATTCACTCTTCAATAATTTACATTATTTCATATTATTCTTTTTATTTTCTCAGAGCTTCTGTCCAAAGGCAAATGACCTTATCTTCTTTATCTGTCTAGAATGTACGTTCTCCAGAATGAATGTCCTGCGACAGCACAAGATTGTCTTGTTTGCTGCTATAACCACCATCTAGTGCTTCAGTTGAAACCTAGTTTCGTTCTTTATGTCCAAAGCTCCTCCATGCCAAGTTTTCAGTACCGCCCTCAAATCCTTGTTAGTCTGCCATCACTGTCTATCCCCATCACTGCCGTCCTAGACAAAGTTCTCAGAATCTCAGAAATGGCCCCACTCCTGCCTCCTCTCCAAGCCATCTTCTCAGTGCAGCTGCAGCTGTGTTTTCAAAACATAAATCTAATCACATCACTTGTCTGTCTAAACACGTTGGCTTAGCACTGTGGATAAAGGCAAAATCCCAGCCTGACTGAATGGCCTCTAGTCAAACTCTGCCACATCTACCTGCCTGGCTCTACCGCTGCAATGGAGGAGCTACAACAGATGAGCTTTCAACCCTTTGTACGGCCATCTGCTCTACCCCCTCTCTCTTTCCTGAGGACTTTGTTCCTTTCTTAGCTTTTTTTGTTTTTTTTTTGTTTTTTTTTAGAATTATTTTATTTTATTATCATTATTCTTCTTTCACATGAGTTCACCAGAGAGAGACAGAAAGAGAGGGAGGGAAAGTGAGAAAGCAAGCTGCCAGGTCTGACACTTGGAACTGTGGTCAGCCATGTGGGAAGTCCAACACCTGAACCACCATGCCACCTGCTGGCTCCTCCTTTCTTAGCTTTTTCTCTCTCTCTTATCTAATCAATAAGTACACCAGGCTATACATTACTCTCCTTAGTTTAGAATGCTTTCTCCACTTACTTCCTTTTCTTTTTTTTAACAGAGATTTTTGCTATAGGGCGTGTGTGTTCACCAGAGAGACAGACAGACAGAAATCACCCCTAGGGGAGATGGCCACACCATATCCCTTCTCCTCCATTTCTCCTCTAGGAATTTTGGACACACACGCACATGTGACTAACATGAGTTTTAAGCTACCAGGTTCAGGACTCGAACTGCGGTCAACTATATGGGAATTCAGGGATAAAACCATTACACCATCCACTGGTCCCCAGAAGGTCATTTAACTGTTTTTTTTTTTTTAAAGAGGCTCTTGCTATAGGATGTGTTTTTTTTAATTTTTTTAAGTTGTTGCTATAGGATGCATGTGCCTGCCAAAGAAAGAGAGAAAGTGAGAAAGCACCTCCCAGGCAGATGGCCATGCTGCAATCCCTTCTTCTCCACTCTCCCCTTGGGATTTTGGGCACGCACACACACATGCCCGGCATTGGTTTTAAGCCACTAGGTCATGAACCACGGTCAACTACATGGGAGTCCAGTGACCAATGATGTAACCATTACATCATCTGCTGGTCCTTATTATTATTTTTTTCTAAAGAATTGTTTTATTTAGGGGCCAGCAGGTAGTGTGGTGGTTGGGGGCATTGGACTCCTACATGGTCAACCTTGGTTCGAGTCCTGGACCTGGCTGCTTGCTTTTGCATTAAAAATTAAAATAAAGAAAGTTAAATAATTCTTTTAAAATTATTATTTTGTTTAACTTTATTTATTCATTTATTTTAATTTGATCAGAGAGGGACAGAGAGAGAGAGAAAGCAAGCCTCTAGGTCCAGGACCTGAACTTAAATCAGCCACATGAGAATCCAATGCCCTCAACCATGCCACCTGCCAGCCTCAACAAAAGGTCATTTTAAAACAGAAGTCAAGACATTGGATCCCGTGTGGCCAACACTGAAGTTTGAATCCCAGACCTGGTGGCTTGAAAAGCACACTGGGTGGAGTCAGCAGATGCTATAGCAGTTACATCACTAGACTCCCACATGGCTAACAATGGTTTCAGTCCCAAACCTGGTGGCCTGAAACTCATGCTGGGTGCACGTGTGTTTGTGCCCAGGATCCCAGGAGGAAAATAGAGGAGAAGAGATTGTGGAATGGCCATCCCCCCACCCCCCCACCCCGTGCGGCTGATTTCTCACTTTCTCTCTCTCCGGCGAGTGCTCACACCCTACAGAAAAAAACAAAAACAAAAACAAAAACAAAATCTAACCAAAGTAAAACAAAAAATATGCATATTCCAACAAATGGAAAATGCAATGTTTATACAATTCCTGTGAGAATTTCATCAGCACAGAAATTATGATTTCTTGATGTTTTGATGCTGGTAATAAAGAGGGGGCTACTTGGTAAATCTGCTCAAAATCAGAGAACAAGAACAATGAGTTCTACATGTGTTACTACACCTGCCACTGTGACATTAAGAAAGTAATACATATATCAGCTCTTGCTGCAGCTTTTCGACTGGGAGTACCAGGAGCCAGGCTCAGAGTGAGACACGGCGGATGGTTTCAAGAAAATGGCAGACAAACCGGACATGGGGGAAACCGTCAGCTTTGATAAGGCCAAGCTGAAGAAAACGGAGACGCAGGAGAACACCCTGCCGACCAAAGAGACCACTGAGCAGGAGAAGCGGAGTGAAATTTCCTAAGCGCCTGGAGGATTCCCCGCCCTGTCATCTTCGAGCCCCCAGTCATGGAGGAAGCATCACCTGCAAGATGGACATGAGCCACAAGCTGCACTGTGAACCCCCCGGGCACTCCTTGCCGATGTCATGGGCCTGTGGGTCTTTGAGGAGACTCCCTACCCCCATCGGACTGCCAAATTCTCCAATGTGCCCTGGGGTATTATAGAAAATTATCTGTATGATTAACGAAAATAAAACAAACCTCCTGGCATGGAAAAAAAAAAAAGAAAGTAATACATATCAGAATACAAACCCATAGATGCTCACAGAACATGCTATGACTGCAGGCCAACCCTTAGGGTCTAAATCCTAAACTAAGTACATGTGAGTCCAAAATTACTACAAAAATCCAAGCAGTGCATCTCCTAGAACAAGAGTGATTCTAGTGTGGATGACAGCTGAAAACTCCCCAGTACTAGAGAATAAAGGAGACAGAGGGAAAAAAAGGTCTTTACATGATCTTTGTGTCCCTTAATGTTATAAATTTTCTCCTTACTTCAATTAATTAGGAAAGGGACGGGAGAGAAGGATCACCCTTAAGGTAGATCTGATCCATACACAAAAGCTACCCCTAAGAGAAACTAAACCTTACTGAGGCTTCTTTGGTGTCAGGAATTATTTCTAGTGCTTCAAATATATTTGTTTCATTTTAAAATTTCATTTTGAGGGTCCAGCAGATGGCATAATGGCTATGTTGCTGGACTCCCATGTAGTCCATCACGGTTAGAGTCCCAGACCTGGTGGCTTAAACTCACATGCTAGGCATGTGTGCGAGCATGCCCAAGATCCAGAGGAGAATGGAGAAGGGATTGCAGCATGGTCATTCCCCCACCGGGGGGTGATTTTTCGCTTTCTGTCTCTCTCTTTCTGGTAAGTGCATGTGCCCTATAGCAAAAAAAAAAAAAAAGAAAGTAATACATATCAGAATACAAACCCATAGATGCTCACAGAACATGCTATGACTGCAGGCCAACCCTTAGGGTCTAAATCCTAAACTAAGTACATGTGGGTCCAAAATTACTACAAAAATCCAAGCAGTGCATCTCCTAGAACAAGAGTGATTCTAGTGTGGATGACAGCTGAAAACTCCCCAGTACTAGAGAATAAAGGAGACAGAGGGAAAAAAAGGTCTTTACATGATCTTTGTGTCCCTTAATGTTATAAATTTTCTCCTTACTTCAATTAATTAGGAAAGGGACGGGAGAGAAGGATCACCCTTAAGGTAGATCTGATCCATACACAAAAGCTACCCCTAAGAGAAACTAAACCTTACTGAGGCTTCTTTGGTGTCAGGAATTATTTCTAGTGCTTCAAATATATTTGTTTCATTTTAAAATTTCATTTTGAGGGTCCAGCAGATGGCATAATGGCTATGTTGCTGGACTCCCATGTAGTCCATCATGGTTAGAGTCCCAGACCTGGTGGCTTAAACTCACATGCTAGGCATGTGTGCGAGCATGCCCAAGATCCAGAGGAGAATGGAGAAGGGATTGCAGCATGGTCATTCCCCCACCGGGGGGTGATTTTTCGCTTTCTGTCTCTCTCTTTCTGGTAAGTGCATGTGCCCTATAGCAAAAACCTTTCCAAGGAAAAAACCAAAATTTCATTTTGAGTCTTCTCCCCTATGGGCCTTAAAACAACCTGTAAGAGCAGCTGTTACTTCTATAGCAGTCTGACTTGACAACAAAGGCTCAGAGAGAGGGGAGAATGGATTCATGTCAGGGAGGGCAGCAATGGAATCTGGGTCTCCCTCAAAATCCTCTGCTGTTTTCCTAACACAGGAGAGAGGGATGGGGGACAGGAGACTGAGTGGTGTGTCCCAGTGGGGATCACCTGTGGCTGAGATGAACTTGTTGTAGTTCTCATAGACCAGGGTCTGCATGTCGCTGTCTAGAGCACGGATCTGCCGCACCATGTCCGTCTCACTGTCCATCAACTGGGCCAGAGGGCACTCTCTACGGAGCTAGAGAAGTTGGGTGGTTAGTGTTCAGGTCAGGGTGCACTCATGTCTCCTAGCCTCGCCCCCAATCTGATAGGTGGAATAAAACTGATCCCATCCTATCAGGAGTCCCAGATATGGGGACCACAGGTAGCCAAGACTCCGGGGTTTAGTAAGGGTTTGCCAACCTTTGAAATTCTCAGGCTCAGCCTAAGCCCAGTCCCGCGCCTGTCAGGCCACGTCCCCTGCCCGGGGCCTATCCGAACATCACCCCAGGAGACCTGAGACCCCCCCTAACATTTCAGCCTGTCCAAACCAATACACATCTCGTCTAGACTCCAGTTCTGCCTACTGGCAGGCTGAGAGTCATTCTCCTCTAATGAACCTCCGCCCCCTTCAAGCCCGCAACAAAGTGGGAGGGAGGATCTGGGGGTGCAATATATCAGACCCTGCTCTCCCCACCCCACACACCTTGTCCAGATACACTTCCGGGTCGAAGTGCGCCCCGTTGAGATCAGTCGGGTCCAAGGGGTCCGGTCCGGCGGGATGCCCGGCTGCCTCCCCCTCCGAGAGGCCGTAGTAAAGTTTTAGCATCCCGTGAGCCTTCCGCCGACGTTCTGGAGCCTCCGCTTCGGGCCCCTCCGGGGAGTCCCCAGGTCCAGTCCCGGCGACTGCCGCCGCCATCGCTGGAACTGCAATCCACGGGCGTGAGAGTGGGAAGAGGACCGGGAGGAGGCACTTCCGGGAGCCATAAAGTTGTCGTTGAAACGACGCGGTCCTTCAGGTGAAACGTCCCCCTGCTGCCTTGGAGCCATTGACTCGAGTTCCCCCGCACAGATCCTCCCCGGGTGAAAAGGTTCCGAGGGAGACCTAGGTTTCCGCCGCGTCCTGGGAAGGGTTTTGTGGAACTGTCTTTGGTTGCTGCCCTCTCAGAACACAGGCAGGTTGTGGCGCCCCAATCCTGCACCCCTGCAGGCAAGCGGTCCATGGAATATGTGGTCAGACGCAGTTGACGGATGCGGGCCATGGGGCCAGAGAGAGGGTTACCTCGTATCCTGACACTACCCGGCTACCTGGGCAGTAGCCCAATTTTCCCCATTCCTAAACTTGAGGCAAATACTTCACCGGGAAGCAGCGAGGATTAAATGCCTATAGCGCAGTGTTTCTAAGGCCAGGTCCTTCGATTTGCATCAGAATTGCCTTCATAATTCCCTGTGGCTGAGTTAAAAGATTGGGCTTCCTCCACTTCTTTCAAAGTATCCAGGTAGTTATGGTATACACGTATTGTGATCCCCTATTACATAGTACTTAAAGACAAACTCGGCAGATGTAAATATATATATTTTTGAGAGGTTTTTCCCTTAGGGTGCCTGTGTTCACCAGAGAGAGACAGAGACAGAGACGGTGAGAGGGGAGGTGAGAAATTACTCCCCAGGGGATATGGCCATGCTGCAATCCCTTCTCCTCCACTCTCCTCCTGGGATCTTGGGCACGCACGCATTGGCACCCAGCGAGAGTTTCCAACCCCTGGATCTGGGACTCAAACCCTGGTCAAATACATGGGCATTCAGCAATGTAACCATTACACCATCTGTCCTCCTGGGCAGATTTTCTTTTTTTTTTTTAAATAGCAAAGCAGGGAGTTTATTAAAGGAGGGGGAGGGGAAAACAGAGTTCCCAAGAAGGAGGGGTTGTCGAAAATGGGTTGTCCCCTCAGCAGATCTTAAGTAACTGATAGCATGTGTCAAGTGAGACCTTAGGTAGAAAGGTGGAGGGTAATTCCTAGGTTTCTGGCACAGACAAAGATGCAGTTCACAGAGGTAAAGAACTCAAGAGGACAGGCAATACTTGAGATACTTGAGCTGGAATGGGGGAAAAGACTGTTCACCAACATGGCTCTTGAAACACTACTTATTATAGGCTGGTAGGGAGAGAGACTGGAATGGAAAAATTCACTTGTTTGCCAGGACTCCTGTAGGTCAGACACAGCCCACCACCTTTTTTGTATTGCCTTGAGCTTTTGTTTTTTTTAATATGATTGAAAAAATCATTCCTGACACTCAAAACTTTTTTCAAATTCGTATGTTAGTGTCCTTAAGGTTTTTTTGTTTGTTTGTTCGTTTGTTTTTGGAGAGGTTTTTGCTATCGGGCACGTGCGCTCACTAGAAAGACAGAGAGAGAGAGAGACAGTGAGAAATCACCCCATCTGCTGTTACCCCTTAAGTTTTATTGGAACACAGCCATATCTGTTTGTTTACATATGTGTGGCTCCTTTTACACTACAATGGCAGGGACTGTTTGGCCCAAGGAACCTAAAACATTTACTATCTGGTCTGTTTACCTCTGAATCAATGAGATGCTCAGAGACCATTCAGCAAATACGCCTGAAGATTTCAGTCTATGAAGCTACAGTCTTTATTTTAAAAAAAATACACACACACACACACACACACACACACACTCTAGGAGCCAGCAGGTGGCATGATGGTTACTGTACTGAATTCCCATATGACCAATCATGGTTTAAGTCCTGGACCTTGAAGCTTACTTTCTCACTTTCCCTCTCTCTTTTGCTCTGGTCAAATAAAAATAAATAAGTATTAAATTAAATAACTCTTAAAAAAAAAAAAAAACACTAGAGGGCACATGCACTTCCCAGAAAGAAAGTATCCCCCACTGGTGTACAGTCATACTGTAATCTTTTTTCCCTCCATTTCAACTTCCTGTCAGGATTTTGGACATGCAGGCAGAAGTGTCCAGAATATTTTCAAGCCATGTGGGTTGGGATTCAAACTGCAACCAGCCATATGGAATATGGTTCTCATAACCACTGCACTACAGGGCTGGCTCTATAAAGCTATAATCCTATGAAAATGAAGCATTTAAAGATTTACATCTATTCCAAGAAGTCTACAGTCTTTTTTTTTTTTTTTTTAAGTTGCAGAATACTGCTGTAAAAATTATCCAATGTCAAGCCGGTAGGTGGTATGGTGGTTAAGGCACTATTGGCCGTCCATAGTTGCTTGAGTCCCAGACCCAGCAGCTTGAGAATCCCACTGGGTACAAGTATGCGTGTACCCAAAATCTGTTTTTGTTTTTCTTTTTTATTAGGTAGATTTTTGCTATAGGGCGTGTGAGCTTGCTGGAGAGACAGACAAAAAACAAGAAATCACCCTGGGGGAGATGGGTGGCCATGCCGCAGTCCCTCTGTTCTTCTCGGGATTTTGGGCATGCCCGCACACACACCCCCGGCATGTTTTAAGTCGCTGGGTCTGGGACTCAATCTGCAGCCGACCATGTGGAAGTCCAGCGACATAACCATTATGCCATCTGCTGGTCCCCCCTTTTAGTTTTCGGTACCCAAAACCATGACAGGAGAGTGGAAGAGATGGGATTGTGGCATGGCCATCCCCCTGAGGAGTGGGATTTCTCACTTTCCTTCTGTCTGTCTCTCTCCAGCAAGCACATGTGCCCTATGACAAAAACCCTAAAAAAAAATTCAGTGCCTTATTTTTGTTTTAATCTCTTGCCAGAAGTCACATGTGTTTAACAGAAATAGAAAGAGAGAGAGGGAGAGGAGAAAGTATGCCCTAATTGTGTGTGGTCATGCTGCAATTCCTTCTCTTCCATCTCTCCCTCCTGTTGGGATTTTGGGCACCCATGCTCATGTGCCCAGCATGTCCCTTAAGCTTCCAGGTATGGGACAGAAACCCATGGTCACCCATTTGGGATCCAGCTACCTTAACCACTAGGCCAAAGAGCCAGTCCACATATCCTTTCAATGTCACCCTGGGGCACTGTTTCACAAGCCCAGCCTAGGATTGTTTAATTACCCTTGGTAATATAGTTGGTTTTGCTGTTTTAATTTTTCAGATTCTAAAATTACAAGTAGAAGGCCAACAGGTGGCGTGATGGTTAAGGCGCTGGACTCCCACATGGCCAGTTTTTTTTTTTAAAGAATTATTTATTATCATTATTCTTCAATTTTGATGAGAGAGAGAGAGAGCGAGAGAGCGAGCGCGCACACGCAAGCCGCCAGGTCTGGCTCAAACCAAGGTAGGCCATGTGGGAGTCCAGAGCCTTTAATAATCATGTCTCCTGCCGGCCCCACATGGCCAGGTTTGAGTCCCAGACCTGGTGGCTTGCTTTCTCACGTTCCCTCTCTCTCTCATTCTCTCTCTCTCTGGTGAGAACAAGTGCCCTGTAACAAACTCAATAAATACATAAAATGAGTTGAAAATTACAAATAGATATTGTACATGAAAAATATTTATGTCCATAGAAAAAGTAGCCCTGGGGGGTGGCAGGTGGTGTAGTGATTAAGGTACTGCACTCCCACATGGCCAACCACAGTTTGAGTCCAGGACCTAGCAGCTTGCTTTCTCACTTTCCCTCTTTTTTGTCTGTCTCTCTCTGATCAAATACAAAATAATAATAAAATTAAATGAATGAATAATTCTAAAAGTAATCCTGAAAATTGTACTTTTATTGTCTTTTAGGACATCACCAGTTTTATATCTAACCTATAGTCATATTCTTATGTTTCTAAAGTTTCTTTTTTCATAAGGCACATGCACTCACTGGAGAGAAACAAAGAAAGATAAGAAATCATCTAACCAGGGAGGGTTTGGGGATGGTCATGCCACAATCCCCTCTCCCTCATCCTCTTAGGATCCTGGACACCCATGTATATATGCCTGATAAATCCCTTAGGCCATGGATCTGGGACCAAACTGTGGAGCTGGCCATGCGGGATCTAGGGGTTTTTTGTTTTTTTGCTATAGGGCGCATGTGCTCACCAGAGAGACAGGGAGACAGAAAAAAAGACATCCCTCTCCAGGGGGGATAGCCACTCTGTAATCCCTTCTCCTCCATTCTCCTCTCAGGATTTTGAGCATGCACGCACACATGCCTGGTGTGAGTTTTAAGTCACTGGGCCTGGGACTTGAACCACAGTTGACTACATGGGAGTCCAGTGATGTAACCATTACGCCATCTGCTGGTCCTGGGATTTAGTGTTTTAACCACCATGCCTCTCGCTGGTCCATCTAATAATCATATTCTAACATTTCTCTTTAAATGCCTATCCTTATTCAGCTCCTCGAGGTGCACTATCATCTTACTGAAAAAGAACAGTTTGGTGAAAAGCTGATCTTAGTTATAGGTTCATTCTATATTTAGAAGTCATTTTTTTCTTTTAGAAATAGATGAATATATTTTTATTTATTATTACTATTCTTCAATTTGACTAGAGAGAGAGAGATTGAAGGAGCGTGAGAAAACAAGCTGCCAGGTTCAGGACTCGAACTGTGGTTGGCCATGTGGGATCTAGTACCTTAACCACCATGCCATCTACTGGCCCCGTGATGTCATGTTTGTGTATGTGTGTGAGAGAGATTTTTGTTTGTTTGTTTTTAAAGAATTATTTTATTTAACTTTATTTATTTGTTTGTTTGTTTGAATTTGACAAGAGAAGGACAGAAAGAGAGGGAAGTGAGAAAGCAAGCCACCAGGTCTAGGACTCGAACCATGGTCGGGTATGTGGGACTCCAGTGCCCCTAACCACCAGGCCACTGAGAGATTTTTGCTATAGGGCACATGCATTTGCCGGAGAGACAGAAAGCAAGAAATCACCCCTCCCCCCGGGGGGGGGATGGACACACCACAATCCCTTCTCCATTCTCCTCTCAGGATTTTGGGCATGGACACACACATGCCCAGTGTGAACTTTAAGCCACCAGATTTGGGACTTGAACTGTGGTCAAATATGTGGGAATCCAGCAATGTAACCATGATGCCATGTGTTGATTCCAAGATGTCATGTTTTTTTTTTTGTTTTTTTGTTTTCTTTTTTTTTTGGAGAGGTTTTTGCTATAGGGCATATGCGCTCGCCAGACAGACAGAGAGAGAGAGAGAGACAGAAAGCGAGAAATCACCCCCGTCAGAGGGGATGGCCACGCCGCAATCCCTTCTCCTCCATTCTCCTCTCGGGATCTTGGGCATGCACGCACACGTGTCCAGCATGAGTTTAAGCCACCACCGGGTCCGGGACTCGAACCACGGTTGACTACGTGGGAGTCCAGCGACATAGTCATTACGCTAACTGCTGGTCCAAGATGTCATGTTATTAACTTTTTGAAAATTATATACTATTGGACCAGCAGGTGACGTAGTGCTTAACCATGGTCAACCACAATTTGAGTTCCAGACCCAGATTCTTAAAACTCACACCCAGTGTGTGTGTGTGCATGTCCCAAATCTTGAGATGAGAATAGAGGAGAAAGGATTGCAGCATGGCCATTTCCCCCAGGGTGGGTTTTTTTTCCCCATGCTTTCTCTTTCTGTCTCTCTGGTGAGTGCATATACCCTATGGCAAAAATCTCTTTCCAAAAAAATAAAATTATATTCTATGTCAATATATACAGGGCGATTTTTTAAAAAAGAAGTATTTTATTTAATTTTATTTATTTATTTTTAATTTGACCAGAGGGACATAGTGGGGGCGGGAGGGGGGAAGGGGAGAATGAGAAAGCAAGCTGCCAGGTTCAGAACTCGAACCACAGTCAGCCATATGGGAGTCCAGAGCCCTTAACCACCACGCCACCTGCCAGCCCCCAGAAAAGTGATTTTTAAAAATGCTTTTTATCTTTTCTTTTAACCAGGGGCACACACGCCTGTCCACCAAACAGAACAAGAGAGAAAGGGCATTCACCAATGCGGCACGGTCATGTTGCAATCCCTTCTTCCCCATTGTCCCATCTTGTTGGGATTTGGGAAATGCAAGCACACGTACCCGGCATGTTTCTCAAGCTGCTGGGTCAGGAATTTGAACCACTTAGTTGGCCATGTGGAATATGGCTCTTTTAAAGCCACCACGGGGTTGGCCTTGAAAAAAAGTTTTTTTTGAGAGGTTTTTGTTATAGGGCGTGTGCACTCACCAGAAAGAGAGACAGAGAGAGACAGAAAGTGAGAAATCACCCCCCGGGGGGGATGGCCACGCTGCAATCCCTTCCCCTCCATTCTCCTTTTGGGGATCTTGGGCGCGCACACACATGTGCCCAGCATGCGTTTAAGCCACTAGGTCCGGGACTTGAACTACAGTCGACTACATGGGAGTCCTGCATGTTTTTAAAACTATGCATGTATGATTTACATGGGTCATCAGAAAAGTCATGACACATGAAACAACAGAAAAACACATGACAACTTTTCCAACAACCCTAGGTTAATGAGGTTACATAAAGAAGGAATCAAAAAAGATGCTTGATTCACCAAACTTGTGAAGTTTCCTCTGAAGGAGACTGTTACATTTTTTCCTCTGCATGCTTGTGTATTATGCACATCGTTTACAAGAATATACTCAATTACTTTAGAAGAGAATTTTTTTCTTGGAGAGGTTTTTGCTATAGGGCGCATATGCTCGCCAGACAGACAGAGATACAGAAAGCGAGAAATCACCCCCCAGGGGGGATGGCCATGCCACAATCCCTTCTCCTTCATTCTCGTCTCGGAATCCTGGGTACGCACGCACACGCGCCTGGTGTGAGCTTTAAGCCACCGGGCCCGGGACCTGAACACCGTGGTCAACTACATGGGTGTCCAGCGACATAGCCATTACGCTAACTGCTGGTCCCAGTAGATTTTTTTTTTTTTTTGAGAGGTTTTTGCTACAGGGCATGTGTGCTCGCTAGAGAGACAGAGAGAGACAGAAAGCGAGAAATCACCCCACTGGGGAGATGGCCACGCTGCAATCCCTTCTTCTCCATTCTCCTCTCAGGATCTTGGGCACGCACACACACGCGCCCAGGGTGAATTTAGGCCACCGGGTCTGGGACTTGAACCACGGTCGACTACATGGGAGTTCAGCGACATAGCCATTATGCTACCTGCTGGTCCCTTGAATAGTTTTTTTAAAAGAACTTATTCACTTAATTACATTTGTTGTTATTATTTGACCAGAGAGAGAGAAAAGGAAAGTGAGAAAGTAAGCCACCAGGTTGGGACTTGAACTGTGGTTGTCCATGTGGGAATTCAGCACCCTCAACCACCACGCCGCCTGCCAGCCCACTTGAATAGTTTTTTAAATGGCATTGTGAGCCAGCAAATGGCATGGAGGTTAAGGCAGCTCGATCCCACATTGCTGAACATGCAATTTGAGTCTCGGATCTGGGGGCTTGAGAAACACAGATCAGGGGACAGCAGGTGGTGTAGTGGTTAAGGTGCTAGACACCCACATAGCCTACCACAGTTCAAGTCCTGGACCTGGCAGCTTGAAAAATAACAACTAGCGAACGTGTGTGTGTGTGTGTGTATGTGTGTGCTCAAAATCCCAGGAGAATGGAGAAGGGATTGCAGCGTGGCCAACCCTCCTGGGGGGTAACTTCTCAGTCTCTCTCTCTCTGTTTCTCTCTCTCTCTCTCTCCTTTCCAGCCAATACATGTACCCTATGGCAAAAACCTTAGAAAAGTAAAGCAAAGCAAAGCATGGATCATGCCGGGTGCATATGCCCAAAGTCCAAAGAGGTAACAGGAGAAGGGACTGCAAAGTGGCCATCCCTCTAGGATGTGATGGTTTCTTACTTTCCCTCCCTCTCTCTCTCCCAGGTGATTGCACACACCCAATAGCAAAAAATAAAAAAAAAAAGGGGGGGGGGATTGAACTAGGAACTTTAGTGTTTCAAAGTTCATTTGTGTTCAAATAAGAACTGAGATACAAACATCTGTTTCAACAGTGGGACTATGGCTATGTTTTGTTCTTTTAAAATTATTTCTTTATTTAATTTTTATTTATTATTATTTATTTTTCAATTTAACAAGTGAGAGAGAAAGACACAAAAGGGGAAAGTGAGAAAGCAAGCTGCCAGGTCCAAGACTTGAACTGCAGTCAGCCATGTGGGAGTCCAGTGCCTTAACCATCACGCACCTGCTAGCCCCCATGGCTATGGTTTTTGCATAGGGTTCAAGCGCTCACCAGAGAAAGAGATAGACAGTGGGAGGAAAAGTGAGAAACTGCCCCTCAGGGAGGATGGCCACGCCACAATCCCTCCTCCACTCATCTCCAGGATTTTAGGCACACATACACACATGCTGGCATTTTTAAGCCACCAGGTTCAAAAATCAACCATGGTCAGCCATGTGGGAATCCAGCGCCTTAACCACTATGCCATCTACTGGCCTTGGGTCTTACCCTTTTAATTTGGTTAGGAGGGATCTGAGGGACTGTTGTGACAGAAGACAGATGGGACAAGCACAGATAGTGGGTGCCAGCTCTAATTCTGCTGCCTGGAAGGAGATTTTAGGTCTTGGCCTGACTTGGGACTGAATTTTTGGGGCAGACAGTTGTGCAGAAGCAATGGGGTGGCACAGATCAAGTTCTCTTCTCCTATTTCAATCCCTGGGAGTTTGTGTGTCCCTTTACACCATTTCCAGAAGTTTTTCCAGTTTCTTCTGTTGAGATCCCTGGAGCCCTCTCTCCTCTTATATGTAAGGAGGAAATTGTTTCTTCCTTGTTTGTCCTTGTTTTCTTTTATTAAAGAATAATTTATTATTATTATTTGCTATAGGGCATGGGTGCTCACTGGACAGAGAGAAAGAGAAAAAGTGAGAAAGCAAGCCACCAGGTCCAGTAGTTGGCTACGTGGAAGCCCAATGCTTTAACCAGCATGCCACCTGCTGGCCCCTGTCCCTGATCTTTAACACAGCCTCAGACAGACTGGGATGTTTCAGTACTGACTCCTCCTTCACTGCTGGGAAAGCCTGAATAAGGCCAGAGCTCTCTGTGCCTCAGACTCAAGATAAAATAGGGGGCCAAGTGGTGTGCAGCAGTTAAAATGCAATATTCCATGAGGCTGACCCACACGGGTGAGTTCTGGGTTATCATCCAGAGACTTCAAGTACAATGTACACGCGTGCTCATGATCGGGGCTAGCTGAGGCTGGGGTGGATTGTGGCAACAAGATCCTGTTGGGGACAATGTCTTTCTCCTCTGTCTCTCTCACTGAATGAATAAACTTCAAAAAATAAAATAAAATAGGATTCATGCCTGCATTTTCATAGGACTCTTAGAATGATGGAAGTGTTGGGTGTGAACATGCTCTAAGCACTGAAAGGTGTCAAAAGGGCACACACACTGGTTGGCCTGGAATCCTGGAAGGACATCTGTAGAGAGGATGGACAAGCATGATATTGCTTGGGCCATACCTGGGGAGAGCAGGGCGGTTGTCCCATTCTAGCTATAGAGAAGCTGTTGTCTCTTCCCTTCCCTTAGCTCTGGTCCTACCTGGAGGTGGAACAAACACTTGGAACCTGGGGTTCCAGCCCAGGTCTCCCTCACCTGGGAATGCCTTCCAACACACACCTGGCCCTAATCTCTCATCTGCCTATGACTTCCTGTGGATCTAGGCGATGGCCGTCAACTTTTCAGAGCTTGTCTGTAGAATATACCCACACTACCTCCTTTGTGGGACCATTCAGGTGTGCACAAAGTGCCAAGAGTGAGGAATGGAACTTCAATACCATGACTCCCGCTGGTTTGTACCCCTGCACAATTTCAAGCACCCCTCCAGCCACCACGCAACATCCCTGTATTTGCTGGAATCAGCCTGTGTTCTAGAATCTTGACCACTCCAGTGTCCTGGTTCTAGAATTCCCGACTGCTTTCCCAAACTGGATCCTCCAGAACTGGAGGGGTCTGCTGCTTTTCCTGAGCAGTGCCTGCATGCCAAGCTCACTCATCTCACCTGAGGGTCAGCTGCGGCCAGTATGCGGTGGCGGGACCGCCTGATGGTGCTCTTCTTCCCACATGGCCTGATGCTCACCATGGCGTCGCTGCTGCTCTTCTGCATACACATGGGAGTCTTTGCCAGTGACGTGCACAACTTCTACATCACCCATCACTATGATCTCATGAGTTTCCAGTACACGGTGGTTCTGATGGTAAGCCCAGGGCACGGCTTAAGGGCTGGCTGGCTGGCTGGCTGGCTGAGGGCTGCCAAAACCCCACTGTTGAGTCAGGAGGCCACTCTCCCCCCCGGATGGGCCTACAGTTTTCCCACGTGATCAGCATCTGCTGGGCTGCCATGGGGACCCTCTATGCTGAGATGACAGATGACAAGTTTTTCCGGTGCTTCGCCCTGACCATCCTGAGTGAGTGGGGAGTGGGGAGGAAGAGGTGTACACTAAGATGAATGGGAAACTTTGGAATCCTGAGACATGGCAAGAAGGGGGCAGGGAAGGGTACTGGGGAGTGCTGGGCTGATAGGATTCTCTCCTTGGCCCAGTGCTCAATGGAGTCATGTTCTTCAACCGCCTGTCCCTGGAGTTTCTGGCCATCCAGTACCGAGAGGAGACCCATTGAGGCCTGGGGACTGGGGATGGGACTGAGAAGGGAGAAGGAAAAGGCTGCTTCAGGAGTTTTAATAAAGTCTGTTGTTTATTTCCACCTGTCAGCTCCTTCTTGGGGGTGGGAGGGTGGATGGCTGGAGACCCAGGGAGAAGCAGGTTAAGACAAATGCTTGACCTACTGGATTCCAGGCCCAGTCTGCAGTCACTCTGGTGGGCTTGGCTTTGGGCCTGGATTCTTAGTGTCTCAGGCTTGAAGGAGAGAAGTGGAGAGGAAGAGCCCCCAGGCCTCCCCACTTCCTTCAGGACCCAGGTCCTAGGTTGGCCCAGCCAGAGCAAGGCTCAGGAGGGACCCACACGGATGTGAGGGTTCATGAGTGGGTCCAGGTTGGGATCGCTGTCAGCTGCAGCCCGGCCCAGGCGAGACATAAGGGCAAGGAGGGCCAGGAAACCCAGAAGCCCCAAGAGTAGCAGCAGCCCTGCCCGCTGAAGCAGTGTCAGCGGTCGCTTACGGGACCCAGCCCGGCTCCTGGGGGGGATGAGGGGAAAGTCAGGTCAGACCCCCAGCCCCTAACAGCCCCCATGGCCCAGCGAGGAGCCCTGGTCACTATCCCTGCAGCATAAACCAGCAGAGGTACTGACTGTTCCGGAAAGCACACCATGTCAGGAGTAGGGCGGTGTTTCAAAGATAGATCAGCTGGGCTCAGAGCAGACGGAGGCCTCAAAGAGTCTGAGTCCAAACCTCCTGTGTTGGTGGCCAGGAGACAGCTCCAAAGAGGAGCATGCCAAGCTTTTTACTGCCCACCTAGGCCTCCCTGCAAAGCCCTGACACCAGATGCCATTAATGCCTAGAACAAGCCCCTTTTGTCATTAAATTGATCAACCCAGAGTCTCTGACTCTCATTTACTCTCCTCTCCCTTTCTTGGCACCCTTCCCTGCCTGACTTAGTACCTGAGCAACTGGGCCAGCCAGCCCAGGGCAGGGCGGCGACGGTACTTGTCATCATCACAATCTCCATGGAGGCCTGGTGCCCGGTCGTCTTCTCGCGTGTCATACACCTTCCTTGGGTCTGCAGGGGTGTAGCCACCAGCATCAATAGGTTCAGAAAAAGTGGTCCAGTTTTGGGGTACAGGGGGAGTTCCTATCGTCCCAGTCTAACAGAGCAACTCGGAATTATGGGGAGAGAATGTCTGTGCTTGGAGTGGGGAAGGGTTACTCTGGGTGGGTCTCTGGATCCTGAGCTCCCTCTATACAAACCACCCACCTGCTATGTCCTTCTTAGGCCCAGGTAAGTCCTGGCTCACCATGAGTCAAGGGCTCAGGGCTGCCCATGTGGATCACCGTGTGTTGCTCTGACCGGCTGGGGGATGCAGGGGGCCTGGGAACCTGGCTGTAGAAAGCTGGGGCAGTGGTAGAACTGTCTGTCTCCTCTTGTCCAGGGGAACCATTGGCTGTGGGCAAAAAGAAGGCTGTCAGAAGCCCAGGGAGGTAAGGACCCGAGTAGCAGGCAGAGGCCACCACTCACCATTAAAGCTGGACCAATCAGAGAAGTCAGAGGTGCTGAGGGACTCAGGCTCTGGGCTCACCACCTCATCGATCTGGAGGAAGAAACCTGGGTCATGACTTGCCCAGCGCTACTTCCACATACCCAGGGCGAATGAATGGTCAGATACACAGAAGTACTCACCAGAGGGAGGCCCAGTCCTGCCCGGGCCCAGTTGACTGTAGCCAGTTTCTCTCTCAGTGCGGAGGCCACTGGGCCCGCCAGGTTGGCTGGGGGGAAGATGGGGCCATTGCAGCTGGGGCACTGGTAGCCAGCAGGTGCTGTGTTTCGGGGTAGCTGGGCAGCACGTTCATTGAGACAGGCCCAGTGGAAGAGATCTTTGACCCATGAAACAGGGGAAGAGAGACGTGAGAAAGGGGACACTTAGGGCTCTTTGCCCGGCGACAGCCCCCAGCCCCATTATAAGGCTATACAGACACACACAGGGACGCTCAGAGTGTTCACCTTGCTAAACTCACCCTAGGTCTCTTTCATCAGTGTTCCCTGAGACTTCAGCCTTCTTGGCTATCACCATCTGACTAAGTCAAGGCAGATGCTAGCCCACAGGGATTAGGGTAAGAAGAAAATACCACCTCCCCTTTCAGCAAGTCCTCTCTGGACCTGGACTCCTCATGTTTCTTGGGCTACCAGCCAATCAACACATTTCAGAAAAAGTTTCTAGATATACACAGCCAAGGACACTAATATGCACGTGCTTATAAACACACAATAAAACTCAATGGCCATTTTCTATCTCTACATTATGTGCACACTAGCCCTGACACACATACAGCTGTAAACTTAAATGTCTACTGACACTCAAGCACCATCACCCATTTGTTCTCCTGCATGCACCTGTATTCCTATGATCACAAACATCCATTTACACAATCACTAACTCACAAGTACTAATGAAAAAACTCTAACACTCATGTAAAGACATTATATGCATTAAATTCAGACAAGTACACACACATATGCTGAAAAACATACACACGGGGCTAGCTCCTTCAAAAACTGGAGCTGTGGCTGGACAGGGACTTTAACACTCTAAAAGGCTGACCTACATAGGAAGGTTCTGGGATGCATCTGGAGACCTCCCCATGCTTATGATCCAGGGCTAGCTAAAGCTGGGACTGGACTGCATTATGAAGACCCTGTTGAAGATACCTGTCCCTCTGTCTCTGTTACTATAGACAGAAAGAAAGACACTTTTGGGACCAGGAGGTGGCATGGTGGTTAAAGGCACCAGACTCCCATATGGCCAACGATGGTTCAAGTTCTGGTGGCTTGAAATTCATGCCAGGCATGCATGAAAGTGTGCCCAATATCCCTGGAGGAGAGTTCAGAAGGGATAGTGGCATGATCATTTCCCCTTGGGGGGTGACTTCTCCCTTTCCCTTTCTCTGTCTGTCTTTGTCTCTCCCAGGAGCACACATGCCCTGCGGCAAAATCTTAAAAAAAAAAAAAAAGAGAAAAAGAAAAAAAAATCTAGACTTGCAGCTCTTACACCAGACTCAGGTCAAAGTCAAGCTACAAGTGTCTACAGGTTTATTTTACATAACTTTATCTATTTTTTATTTTTTAGAGGTTTTTGCTATAGGGTGCGTGTGCTTGCCCGAAAGACAGAGAGAGACAGAGAGACAGAAAGCGAGAAATCACCCCCTGGGAATGGCCATGCCATAATCCCTTCTCCTCCATTCTCCTCTCAGGATCTTGGACATGCACGCACACACACCTGGCGTGAGTTTAAGTCACCGGGTCCAGGACTTGAACTGCGGTCAGCTACATGGGAGTCCAGTGACATAGCCATTACACCAACTGCTGGTCCCCACTTTAGATAACTTTAATAAAGAAAACTTACTTCCTCTCTGTTTAATCTTAGAATCAGTAATGACCCTTAATATCAGAAAGCCTTGTGCTGGTCTAGTTAGCTACTGCTTACAGCCACACCCACAAGCTTGACTGGCTCTCGCCTAACATTTCAGAATTGGCAAGGCAAGAACTAGGAGCTTTAATTTTTACTTTTTAGGAAAGGGTACTGAAGCCTAGAAAAGAAAATTACTTGTCTGAGCTTACATAGCAGTAAAGAAAAAGACTAGAATCTGGTGCTCTGGCCTCCAGGGCTTTGGGGGACTCAATGTACCACTGCTTGAGGAGGGCCTGGAAACCAGTCACCAAGCTGGGCCCTCAGGATGCCCTGATCCCCCCAAGGTGCCCAGGCCTCACCATAGCAGACGAGGCGGGTTGTCTCCCGGCTGGCCAGGGGTACATTGCACAGGCGGCAATTGGGATTGTAGTCGCTATCTTGGAGCCATTGCAGGTAAGACTGGACGATGCACTGGAGTGGAAGAGAGATGTCATAACTGGAGCTGGGGCTCCAGGGCCTATCATTCCAAGGCCCAACTGCCTCTTTTTCTTTAGTCACAGAGGAGACTCATTCTTTCGGTTGTTCAATCAATTAACACTTATTGAGCACAAACTGTGTGCCAGACCTCTCTTGTTACTGAGGATATAGTAGTGAACAAAATAACCAAGTCCTTGCCCTCCTGGAGCTTTATACTCTAGCACCAGGCCCTCAAGGGTTTGAAGGAAGTTGATACTGCCAGACCACCCAGTGCCTACTCAGTTGTGACCCTGAAGGCCCCACCTTGGCGTGATTGGCTACCAGGCAGTGCTCGCAGACGTTGACCCGGTGTTCAAAGCAGAACAGGTTGGTCACCTTCCTCTTGGGGCACTTGCAAAGCCCCATGATGGACCCTGTTGATAGGAAGTCAGGTTCGGGTGGCCACCACTATATTCTCACCAACTCAGTTCATTTCCACTCTGAGCTCCCACTGGTACTTCTCACTTTCGCCCCAACCTCAAATTCCTGCCCACCGCCCCTCCTCAAGTCGAACCACGCCCTCTGAATAAATCCCGCCTCTGGCGACCCCTCATTCCTTCTAGATCCCGCCCCCCGCCAGGTCCCTCCATCAACAACTCCCCGATA
>NW_006159755.1:1973378-1978403 GCF_000334495.1 Tupaia belangeri chinensis | reverse complement strand
TACGAAGGGGCCGGGGCCCGGGTCCCGACCGGCGCGAGCGAAGGTTCGAGGAGCGGAGGGAAAAGGCTGCTCACCGCAGGTCCCGCTCAGCTCCCTTCACCTCGGGCCGTTCCGATTATCCCTCAGCTGCCACGTCTCTTCCGGGTGTGGCGCGTACTGATGACGCCACTGGGCCACGCCTCTACAGACGCTAGACGTGAAGGCGGGCTAAGAACTGGGGAAATCCTAGCGCCCCGCCCTCCCACTTCCGCCTTCTCCGCGGCAGGGCGGGTAATTCGAACGTTGGTATCAGCCACGGTCCTCTGGTTGGCGTGTGCCCCGGGCTGCGGCGGCGGTGGCGGCGGCGGGGGGGGTTTGGGGTCGGGCCAGCCCAGGCTGGGGGGCCTAGCCATGTCTGAGAGGAGAACGCGGTCCGGAGGGGCCGCTCAGCGCTCCGGTGAGCAGAGGGCGCGCGGGGAGACGGGGGCCGAGCCGTTTCGCAGACGCAGTTTCGCGAGGGAAGGCCCTCCCCCTCGCCAGCGTTGTAGGAGGCTTGTCTGCCTACGGACAGGGGGCATCCCCAAGGGCCGGTTTGGGAACCCCTCTCCCTCTCCAGAACCCGTTCTGTAGACTCTTGGACCTAGCTAGAGGCCTTCTCTGGTTCTTAACTTCGTTCTCTTTTCAGGGCCTAGGGTCTCATCTCCTACTAAGTCTCTACGAAAGTCCCAGCGGAAATCAGGCTCAGATCTCCCAAGCATCCTTCCTGAAATCTGCCCTAAGGTGAGCTTCGGGTTTCTCTGGTCTTGCCCTTGAGGCCCCTGGTCTACTGTAGAGCTCATGTTCACCCCTTTTCTCCAGACACCCCGTGCAGCTCCAGTCAGAAAGCCCATCGTCTTGAAGAAGATTGTGGCCCATGCTGTAGAGGTGAGGGTTAAGAGGGATGGATGGTGAGAGGGGGAGCCAAAACTGGGGACCAGCTGTGTGATCAATTGATGTTGTCCCCACAGATCCCAGCTGTTCACTCGCCACGCCGGAGCTCTCGGGTGAGTGTATTTTCATCTGCTTAGTTGAGTGGAACCTGTGGTGCTCTAGAAGTGGGGCAGGGCCTACTGGCTCCTTACATCTGTCCAGGGAGCTGATTTGGAATATTCTGGATACCTGCTTGCCATTGCAGGTCTTAATTCCAACCTGCCAACTTGATGTATTTAGGTGTTTATGCCTTGTGTATTTCTACCATTTCCTTAGAGCTGTCTTTAAAAGTTGTGTCTTAACAATTCTGTCTTCTTTCTAATCTATCTGTCCTTAGTTTTTGTAGGACACATTGCACGTTCTGTGTTTTTACAGTTTTAATTGAAGTTATTATCAAGGATGTCTTGTTAATGGAAAACCTGAGGGTACAATGAACAAGAAATGCCAATTGCATTTGCCAATCTCCTGAGATTTGGGAGGAGTTTATGGAGCTTAATGTCAAATGGGAGAAAAACAAATGACAAATGATTGCAACATAATGTGCTGAGTCCTCAGTAAGGAATCATTAGATGCTGTGATGGTACCTAAATCAGACTGTGGCTCTGGGATGTCTCACAGTGAGAGAAAGGTTTAAACCTAGTCTTTAAAGGGAAGTAGGAGTGTTCTAGTTGTAGGAGGCCATGTTTGCAGATATCTGGAGTCTAAAGAAAAATCATGAGGTTTTGGGAACAGAGCTTATTTGGTAGGTCTGCTGCAGACCTTGTCAGAGGAGGGAGTATACTAAACCAAAGTAATTGTATTGAGGCACAATAGCCAGGAGCTCGACTTTATCCTGGGGTCTGTGGGCAGCCTCTGGAGAGTTTTAAGCTAGGTAGTGACTGAGCAAAAGTTAAGTCTATTAGGAAGATCTCTGGAGGCTGTATGAAAAATTGAAAAGGGACTAGCAGGTGTCATAGTGGTTAAGGTGCTGGACTCCTAGAACCAGCAGATGGCGTAATGATTACATCGCTGGACTCTCACGTCGTCAGACCATGGCGTGAGTCCTGGTTACGTTGCTGGATTCCCACATAGTCTACCGCTGTTCAAGTCCTTGACTGGGCAGCTTAAAACTCATGCTGGGGAGGCAAAGCATTAATGGCACAAAGAGGTGTGGTATTATCTGTTGAAGATATTTCGTAGTTTTATCAACAGTACTAGGGAGAAATGTTTACCTGTTGAAATATCCACTTTGTAAGACAAATAATAATGTGATTGGATGTATGGAAGAAAGTGAAATGAAAATAAAAAAATAAAAATAAAGGGGCCAGCAGGTGGTGTGGTGGTTAAGGGTGCTGGACTCCCACATAGCCAACCATGGTTCAAGTCCCAGACCTGGTGGCTTGCTTTCTCGCTTCCCCAACCCCCACCCCCGCCCTCCATCCTATTCTGTCCCTGTCTGGTCAAATGAAAAACAAAAGTAAAGTTAAATAAAATTAAAAATAAAATAAAATAAAAATAAAAAAACCCTCATGCAGAGTGTGTGTGCATGCCCAAAATCTTGAGAGGGGAATGGAGGAGAAGGGATTGTAGTGTGGCCATACCCCCTGGGGGGTGATTTCTCACTTTCTGTCTCTCTGTCCCTGGTGAGCGCATGCACCCTAGAGCAAAAATCTCTCTCTAAAAAAGGCATTCATCCAGGCACATGTGTGTGTGTGTGCCCAAAATCCTGAGAGGAGAATGGAGAAGGGATTGAAGTGTGGCCATCCCTCCTGGGGGGATGATTTCTCGCATCCTGTCTCACTGTCTCTCCGGTGAGCGCATACACCCTATGGCAAAAAAAAAAAAAAAAGCTTTATCAGACTAGTATTGAAAATTAGGGACTTTGAAAAGACTAGGATTAATGTCATTAGGATGGAGGCCCCATGATTGTCTCCAGTTTTTTGTTTGTTTGGTTTTTTAAGGGTTTTTGCCATAGGGTACATATGTTCTTTAGAGACAAAGAGAACAGAGAGAGGGAAAGTGAGAACTCACCCCTGAGGAGGATGGCCATGCTGCAGTCCCTTTTCCTCTATTCTCCTCTCGGGATCTTGGGCACGCATGCACACGTGCCCAGTGTGAGTTTAAGCTACCGGTCTAGGACTTGAACCACAGTCAACTACATGAGAGTCCAGTGACATAGCCATTAAACCAACTACTGGTCCCCCTTTTCCTCCATCCTTCTCCTGGGATTTTGGGCACACATGCACACATGTCCAGTGTGAGTTTCAAGCTGCCCAATCTGGGGTTCAAACCGTGGTCGGCCATATGGGAGACCAGTGCCTTAACCACTATGCCACCTGCTGACCCCTTGAGGTGGGTTTTTAAGGTATGAGGATGAGACAGAAAGACTGATGGATATAGCTACTCTACTCTGCTCTTGTGTTGTGTTCCCTTGGGATTCTACAAGACATCTGCCAGGTGTGGACCTTGGACCTCCATCCAAATTACAAGCTGAGTAAACCTCTATTAAGTTACCCAGGCTTGGATTTTTTTCAGTTATTAGCAATAGAGTACTACAACAGGCCCAAAACTAGGTAATTGCAGGGTGATACGCCTGTCCTTTCTCTCCACACAACAGTCTCATTGCATGGGCCTATGCTCAAAAGGAGCCTCCTTCTAGAGTCCTTCTCTGATCACCTTTACCTTATTGCTGTCATGTTTCTCTATATAGTTCTCCTTAGGCTTTATCAGTATCTGGTGGTATGTTTGCTTTGCATGCTTAAAGTCTTTCTCTTTCCTTTTAAGACTACACATACCATGGACCAGGGTGTGCCGTAATGATTATGTCGCTGGACTCCCTTGTAGTTGACCTCGGTTCAAGTCCTGGATCGGATGACTTAAAACTCACACTGAGCATGTGTGCCCAAGATCCCAAAAGGAGAATGGAGGAGAAGGGATTGCAGTGTAGTCATCCCCCCGTGGGGTGTTCTCTTGCTGTCTGTCTCTCCCTGTCTGTTTCATGTGTGCACACACCTATAGCAAAAGCTCTTAAAAAAAACCAAAACTATATGGACCAGTAGGTGGCGTAATAGTTACGTCACTGGACTTCCACGTAGTCAGAGTTCGAGTCCCTGCCCTGGCAGTTTGAAACTCACACTGGTTGTGTGTGGGGGTGTGCCCGAAATCTTGAGAGGAGAATGGAAGAGAAGGGATTGCGGCATGGCCATAACCCCTAGGGGGTGATTTCTCAATTTCTGTCCCTCTGTCTCTGGCTAGGGCTTGCATCCTGGACAAAAATCTTTTTTTTTTTTAAGAATTATTTTATTTAACTTTATTTATTTATTTATTTAAATTTGACCAGAGTGGGACAGAACAGGAAAGAAAGAGAAAGAGAGAAAGCAAGCTGCCACGTTCAGGACTTGAAATGCAGTCGGCCATGTGGGAGTCCAGCACCCTTAACTACTATGCCACCTGCCGGTCCCACAAAATCTCTCTTCAAGAAAAAAAAGAATATCTGAACCTTTAAAAATAGAAAGAATATGTGAGTACCTTGAGGGTAGGAACTTATGCCTCCCCATTGGTAATCATTTATTGTTGTTGGTTGATTGATAGATTCATAGACATTGAGCAGATAGAGCTGCCAGGACCTGGTGAGTGATTGACTATAGGGAATGGGGAAGTAATAGTCAAGGCTGACACCCTACTCTGTTGAGCATTCATTTTACTAAGACCCATTGGACAGATTCCCCAGAATTTGTAGCCAAGAAATAACTCTTTTGATAATCAGTATACTTTCTTTTTTTTTCCCTGAGAGATTTTTGCTAATAGGGTGTGTCCCGACCCGGGGGGACAGCCGAACGGGTTTCCTGAGTGAAGGAGTGAGAGCCGGGGCAAGCAGCGTAGTGTTACAGCACGGAGACGACAGTGTCGTCTGTTTATTGTGGGCAGCACGGTACAGCACAGAGACGACGCAGTGTCACAGCTCTTAAGGGTCGCGTCGTCTACTGTGAGCAGCACGGAGATGATGCGGTATCACAGCTCTTCAGGGTCGTCCGGAGACAATGTAGTGTTACAACTCTTCAGGGTCTCCCAGTTCGTCTGGAGACGATGCAGTGTCCG
>NW_006159755.1:1958582-1973089 GCF_000334495.1 Tupaia belangeri chinensis | reverse complement strand
GGGGGGGGGATGGCCACGCTGCAATCCCTTCTCTTCCATTCTCCTCTCGGGTTCTTGGGCACGCATGCACACATGCCCGGCGTGAGTTTAAGCCACCAGGTCCAGGACTCGAACCTCAATTGACTACATGGGAGTCCAGCAACATAGCCTTTACGCTAACTGCTGGTCCTACTCCTTGTTTCCACTGCCTAGGACACTTTTCCTCCAGATGTCTACATAATTCACTCCCTCACCTCTAAGTTGTAATTTGAATATCACCTCCTCGGTGAGACCTGTATTGTCCTTCAACTTAAAATTTCAGCCCACTCTCAGCATTCTATCCCATTTTATTTTTCTCCCATAACATTTTTTTAAAGATTTATTTATTATTGTTGTTAATATTATTTTTCACATGAGTTTTGCCAGAGAAAGACAGAGAGAGAGGGAGAGTGAGAAAGCAAGCTGCCAGGTCCAGGACTCAAACCATGGTCATCCATGTGGGAATTCCAGCACCTTAACCACTATGCCACCTTCTGGCCCCATCTCCCATAACATTTAATACCTCCAACATAACACATGATCTCACTGTCTTCCCCGACAGAATGGGAGCACCATGGTGTCACAGGTCCTCTCCAGGTACTCCCTGTTCTCTCAGTACCTGATACAGGGTAGGAGACCCATCATTGCTCACTGACTAGATGGGCATCCAGGAAGACGCCATCAGCTGTGTGGCAGATGGACTACAGCGGCAAGGGTGGGAGCAGGACGTACAATTAGGAGGTTGTTGAGCTGGTCTAGATGATGTGAAATGAGGTCTTGTGTCACTTGGACAGAGGTGACCAGATGCCAGGCACATAGTAGGTTTTATGTCATAAATGCAGACTTCTCAGAAGTAAAGGTGGTTATTTTCTCACATTTGTTTCAGGGTCTGATTTGTCTCTTGTCCTTTTAAGAATGTTTGTTCTTGGGGCCAGCAGGTAACATAGTGCCTAAGGCGCTGGACTCTGACATGGCTGACCACAGTTCCAGCTCAGGACCCAGCAGCTTGAAAATCATGCCGGGTGTGTGTGTGTCCATGCCCAAAATCCTGAAGAAAATGGAGAAGGATTATGGTGTGGTCATTCCCCTTAGGAAGCAATGTCTCACTTTCTCTCTCTCTGTCTCCCTCTGGCAAGTTCACATACCCTATGGCAAAAGCCTTAAAAAAAAGTTTGTTCTTAGGGCCACCAGATGGCATGGTGGTTAAGGTGCTGGACTTTCACATGACTAACTGTGGTTCAAGTGTCGGACTTGACTGCCTGATAGTCACACCAGGCATGTGTGCATGCATGCCCAAAATTCTCAGAGAATGGAGAAGGGATTGCAGTGTGCCCCTCCCCCTGGGGAGAGTTCTCACTTTCCCTGTCACTGTCTCTATCTATCTCTAGTGAGCATACATGCCCTTTGGTGAAAATCTTTTTAAAAAGTTCATTTTCTAGGTCTTCTTTCTACTCTAAATCTCCTTGGGCCTCTCTGGAAGTTAGTAGTCCAGTTAAGTAATCGGGAAATGTTCTCTCTTCTATCCTGGTACAGATTGCTTTTTCTTTGGAAAAAGAAAATAACCCTCCCAGCAGTGAGCCTACTAAGGAAGACTTCTTCAAGATATGTAGTGTCCCTGTCACCCCAACCACCACTCCTGTGTTCACCCAGAACACTGAGCCAAACTCCAGTGAAGGAGATCTTGATGCCAGAGACTTGGAAATGTCTAAGAAGGTCCGGCGGTCCTACAGCCGCCTTGAGAGCCTTGGTTCAGCCTCTACCTCCACCCCCGGCCATCGGTCCTGCTTTGGCTTTGAGAGGCTGCCAGAGGCAGAAGACTTGTCTGGAGTCTCACCTGTGAAGTGTTCAAAGTTAATCGAGGTTCCCAGGGTCCCAGTGAAGCCCTGGGCCCCAGACACAACTCTCCCTGGAATCTCCCCGCCAGTTGTGAAAGCAAAACGAAAGAAGAAGGTGCCGGAGATCCTGGTGAGTGAAGGGCAAGGGCTTTTCTCTGCCATCACAGCCTATACACCAGGGGCTGTGCAGGGCTGGACCTAGGCATGTACCTGAAAGGTATAGGTGAGATGCTCTAGCCATTGTGTTCCCCCTCCCTACTCACCTGCCTCCCATTTCTCTTCCCCCAGAAATCGGAGCTGGATGAGTGGGCCACGGCCATGAATGCTGAGTTTGAAGCTGCTGAGCAATTTGATCTCCTGATTGAATGAGATGAAGTGGGGGTGCACCTGGCCAGACTCTCCTTTCCCTGTACACAGTCCCCTCTCTGTGGAAAAGACACTTGGGGTCCCCTCCCCTGGCCTTGTTACCTGTCTGTGTGCTGTTGCTGCACTTGAGACCTGCTCGCCTCTGAGGGCTTATGCAGTGGTGGCAGCAGTCTCAGTTTCAGGAAGTGGGCCCTGCCTAGCCTGGCCACACTCACTGGTGTCCTGTCCATGCTTCTCCTTCCTACCTCCCCTAAGCATCCCAGACAGTTTCTAGTCAGACTTCAGGTGGGGGAGTAAAGTCACTGGCCCAACCAGAAGAGGTTAAAAGGGCTGGGGGTGAACCTCTGTTCTTGAGAAACATGGCTACCCTGAACCAGCCCCATCAGGAGCAGGCCCTGTGAGTTACAGCTGGCTCAGGCTGTCCCTCCAGAGTTGTCTTCTGTTGGTGCCTTAGTTCTCAGCCATCAACTCATCTAGATAGAGAAACTTTGGTTCTGGGGATTTCTTCTTTAACTTTTATAGATAGTCCAGGAGAATTCATGGGCTGGGGGAAGTTCCATGTTTGAGAAGGAAGCTGGATGTTCATTCTACCTTTTGAAGGAGAGAAGGAAGTCTTAGTCAGGTCTCAGACCCTAAGTGTCTACTGTATAGAAGCTGTTTCATAGTTTCGTGTTCTGCTGTTAAGACATTAGCATAAATGCCATGTTGAAGGAGCGCTGACTGCTTGGGGCTAAGGGTGGGAGTCTAGTGATGTAACCATGACGCCATCTGCTGACCCCTTGTTGCATTTTTTGATGCTTACAAGTTTATGGAAGTAGCTGAAAAGGGTGAATAAGGAGGAGCTGGTGAAAATGAGAAGATGCTAGGGAAGATGCCTGTTTGATTAGAGTACTTGAAGTAGTGCAGGCCTGCCAGGTACTAATGAGCCCCTTTGCTAGTCCTGGGAGTTCCATGCTATTTATTCAGTGCTCTAAGCTTTGTCAGTACCTGTAGGTAAGCCCTCCTTGACATGGTGACTAGATGTCCTTAGGCTAGACCACACCAAAAGATCCATTGTGCTCACTAGCTAGCAAGACAGAACTCTTGAGAAATGTCTTGGTCTTGCAGAGTCATGAGTAGACAAACAATGCTGAATTATCACTGCATACTTACCTGTCCCTGAGTAACGAAGAACATGGTGTTTAAGGAAAATTGGGGATTTTGTTTTAAAATTTTAAAAATCTGATTAAAAGTTTCTACAGTTCATATACTGTATCTTATTGAGTCAAAGGCAGCACTGAGGGTGTGAGGCCCAAGATGTGAAACCTTTGGGTGAGCTTGTCTTTGTGTAGAGACTGCTAGCCTGGCCTCCTCCAAGTAGTCCTGTGGTAGGTCACTGCCCCTACGTTTGCATCTGTTTTTTGTTTGTGTGTACAGCACTGGGTTCTGTAGGACTTCCTGGAGAGCTTGTCACGGATGCCAGACATGGCGGTATATGCCTGAAATCCCAGCTCCTGGGAGGCTGGGGCAGGAGGATCACAAGTTTGAGCCTAACCCCAGTGACACGGTGAGACCCTGTCTCTAAAAATATATGTATATGGGGGCCAGCAGGTGGCGTGGTGGTTAAGGGCGCTGGACTCTGACATGGCCAACTAGTTTAAGTCCTGGACCTAGCGACTTGTTTACTCACTTTTCCTCTCTCTCGCCCTGTCCCTCTCTGGTCAAATAAAAATAAATAAGTTAAATAATAATACATATGTATGTATGTATATGAAAGGCCAATTCCTGGAAATTCTCTCACTTGGTCTGATGCTGGGCCCAGGAACATGCAGGCAGGTGGCACCAACCATCCTTCTTTCCATCTTACCCTTTACTCTTGTCCTTGTCTACTAATCGTCTTAATAAATCAAGACTATTAAATCTTCCTCATACTTGTCCACTTTGACCTTCTTCCCACACCCTCTTTTTAAGGCCCACCTTTTCACTTTGGCTTTTATTCAATTCTCTCATCTCTGAGACCTTGTTACTCACTTTTCTTCATGTCTTAAACGGCTTACATACATTTTATTGTTAAAAACAATAACCAAGAGACCAGCAGATGGCGTAATGGTTATGTTACTGGACTCCCATGTAGTTGACTGTGGTTCCAGTCCCCGACCTGGAGACTTCAAACTCATGCTGGGCATGTGTGTTTGCGTGCCCAAGATCCCTAGAGGAGAATGGAGGAGATGGGATTGTGGCGTGGCCATCTCTCCCAGGGGATGATTTCTCACTTTCTCTCTCTGTCTCTCTATAGGCACATGCTTATAGCAAAAATCTGCCTTAAAAAAAAAACCAAAAAAGCTAACCAAAAAAGCCTTGACCGGGACCAGCAGTTAGGGTAATAGCTATATTGCTGGACTCCCATGTAGTCTACCGCGGTTCGAGTCCTGGGCTGGGTGACTTAAACTCACGCCAGGCACGTGTGCGTGCGTGCCCAGGAACCCGAGAGGAGAATGGAGGAGATGGGATTGTGGCGTGGCCATCTCTCCCAGAGGATGATTTCTCACTTTCTGTCTCTCTGGCTCTCTCTGTCTGGCTGGCGAGCGCACGCACCCTATAGCGAAAACCTTTCAAAAAGAAAAAATAGCCTTGACCAACATTTGTTGTTAGCTATCATTACATAACTATCATTATTCCTCTCGAAGTCAGACTTTTTGAAAGAATATTCCCAATGCTCCCTGCTTCCTTCAAATCCATTCCCAGTGCTCTCATTCATCTATAGGTCAGACAGTGGTAATCAGTGACCTATTCTATGCTATAGACTCAGGTCTCTGCAGCCTGAGCTAGGGTTCTCTCCTTGGGCCCATGGCACTGCTGGCTTCTCGTTGTTGATTTCCCCTGAAATAGGTTGTTGACCTCTTGGTTCAGTCCTGAATGTTCTACTTAACCTACTTGCTCTCTCTGGATAACCTCAGGCTCTCTGGGTCACTTTGCTCAAGATTTGTCAGTCTTTATCTCCAACCTGTACCTCAACCTGATCTTCAGACCAGAATCTGTTGTAGAACTAGATAACCTGACCAACTCATCTCAACAACTTGCCACTTCCTGTGCTTCCTCTTCCTGTACTGTCTGTGCCATTAACAACACCAGCTGACCCAGTCACATAAGCCAGGGTCCTGAGAGTCAACTGTAACTCTTTCTCAACTATCCTGTCTGGCTAGCCCCAACCTCAGCATCCCTCTACTTCTGTGGCCACTGGCCAATTATACCAACCCCTAGTGGGTCTCCTTCCCATTGACCTTTCATTTCTCCAAACTGCCTGGTTGCCATAATGAGTTTTCTAAGTCATAAAATGTGATCCTGTTTCTCTTGCTGAAATCCTAATGCAGTTCCACTGAGTGTAAGACCAAAAGAATTAAAAGCAAGAATTCAGACATATTTGTATGCTAATTTTCATAACGGCATTATCCAGTAGCCAAAAGGTGGAAACCACACCAATGTCCCTCCATGGATGAAAGGATAAATGTATATATGCATAATAGAATGTTACTCAGTCTTAAAAGGGAGTGAAATTCTGGTACTTGCTGCAACATGTTTGGATTCTGAAGACATGCTGTGTAAAATGAGCCAGACAAAAGGACAAATACCTTAATATTCCATTTATATGATGTTTATACAATATTTAAGTTCAGAGTCATAAAGTAGAACAGTGGTTGCCAGAGTCTGGAGAGATGGAAGAAAGAGGAGCTAGATCTCCCCCCTAGAGATTCATTTCAGGATGGTGAAATGGTTCTGGAGTGGGGATCAGCAGATGGTATAATGGTTACGTCGCTGGTTTACCACAGTTCAAGTCCTGCACCTGGTGACTTAAAACTCATGCTGGGCGTGTGTGCATACGTACCCAAGATACCAAGAGGAGAGTGGAGCAGAAAGGATTGTGGCGTGGCCATCCCCCAGGGGAGTGATTTTTCATTTTCTGTATGTCTCTGTCTCTCCAGCAAGCACATGTGGCCTATAGTAAAATGGAAAGAAATCGTTCTGGAGATTGATAGTGGTGGTGATTACACAATGATGTGATTTTTTTTTTTCTTAAGTTAATTCTTCAAGTGAGAGAAAGGACTCCTGCAACAGGGTCTCGATACTGTGATCCACCCTCAACTTCAGCCAACCTCAGGTGATGGGCATATGTGTGCCTGGTATACTTAGGGAGCTCTCCACATGCACACCTGACACCTTCCCACATAGGTCAGTCTTGCAGAGCACTACATTTCACTGCTGTACCACCATCTGGCCCCTAACGTGAATGTTGTTAATGCCATTGAACTATACACTTAAATGTTAAAATGGTAAATTTTACGTTTTGTATTTTACAACAATAAAAACAAAAAAGTCTGTTGACTTCCTGTCATCATGCAGTGGTGTGATGGATGGCTACCAGTTTTGGCCACTACAAGTGGCCTTTCTGCTGGACTCCACTTCCCTCAGTGGCAGTGAGCTCAGATTACTTGCTTTCCCTGATTCCAGCATCCAGAACATGAGCATCTGATCAAAGCTCAATCAGATTCTTCATCTAAAATGAGAGACATGAAGAGGGGTGACAAGATTCAGGAAGGTGGCTATACCCCATGGCCCTGAGCCTCCATCATCCAGTGTGGAGAATGCCACCCTTTGCTCCTGGAATAGGGTCCCACTATTCCTACCCTTGAGAATCTGTTCTTCCTTTGAGTTCTATGACTCTAAAAACCTTTTAATAAAGTTTTCTGCTCAAATTAGCATTGTCTGCAGTTTGCAATCCAGAATGCTGACTGGTCTGGGGGTACAGACTTCTTAGCATGGCGCAAGAGGACATGGATCAGTCAAGTGTCTGTGTCTCATCTTAAGGCCCAGACAGAACCATTGCACCCTTCAGGTTACTAAAAAGTCCGTACCTCCAAGCTTTTGCTCAGACTGCCCTTTGCCCTTCCCCACTATCAGGTATGACTTGAGTGTCAAACAGCTGGATCTGGGACTCCTACTGCCTTTGGCCATTTGGGAGTCCAGTGCCTTAACCACCATGCCAACTGCTGGCCTCAAGGTTTTTGTTTGCAGATTTTAGTTTGCCATTAGCCATGTGTGCTCACCAAAGAGAGAAATAGGGAAAGTAAGAAATCACCCCCCAAGAGCGATGGCCATGCCACAATTCTTTCTCCATTATCCTCTTGGGATTTTGGGCATGTACACACACATGCCAGTGTATTTTTTTTTTAAGTTTCAGATATTTATTAACCAGTATAAATCTGAACACATTAAAATGATTTCATGCATTTAGAGGAGAAATATTTCCTGGTTAACTGGAAAATTGTGCGGATGGCTTCTGGAACACCTTCATTATGAGCAGCTTTATAAGTGAAACATTTCATTTAGAAGTCTGGGCCTTCTTTCTTCAATTTGCTGTAATCCACATTCACTGAGTAAAACTTGTACTGATCATAGGAACCCAGTTTGTTCCAGGGTCCAGGGTTATTTTTTGTCTCAAGAGACATCAGGATTGAACACTGCCGAACGCATGAGATACAGTGCTGTTCCAGTGCCTCCAGCTCTAATAAATATAAACAGGGGAATCAAACTCGGATACTTCTTGGCCTGGCTCAGGGTCTGGCGGAGCATGTTTATGGTGGAGGACTCTGGTCCGAAAGCACAGAGCAAATCTGCCAGGCCAGAAACTAAAAACTCCTCCCCAGAGGTTGAGCGGACGTCCAAAGTCACCGCCCAGTGTATTTTTATTTATCTATTTTTTTTTTGGAGAGATTTTCACTATAGGGCGCGTGTGCTTGCCAGCCAGCCAGAGAGTGACGTAGAGTAGAGACAGAAAGCGAGAAATCACCCCCCAGGGGGGATGGCCACACCGCAATCCCTTCTCCTCCCGGGATCTTGGGCACGCACGCACACGTGCCCAGCGTGAGTTTTAAGCCACCGGGTACAGGGAGCAAACCGCGGTCGACTATGTGGGAGTCCAGCGACATAGCCATTACACTAACTGCTGGTTCCCGACCGCCCAGTGTATTTTTCAAGCCATCAGGTTCAGGACTCAAACCGCTGAGTCAACCATGTACGATCCAGCTGCTTTAACTTTCATGTCACCTGCTGGCCTCCTGTATACTTTAAATCATCTCTGCATTATTTATAATACCTAATACAGTGTAAATGTGAATTAAGTCGTTAATACTGTATATTAAAATTTGTATTTTTAGGGACCAGCAAGTGGCATGGTGGTTAAAGGCACTGGATTCCCACATGGCCGGACTGCAGGACCCAGCGGCTTGCTTTCTCACTTACCTTTTCTCTCTTTCTCTCTCTCTGGTCAAAATTTTAAAATAAAAATAAAAAAATAATAAATGGAATTAAATAATTCTAAAAAGATTTTTGTATTTTAAATAATTGCCATAAGGAAGACAGAACACACACGTGTGGGGTGTGGTCACATTGTAATCCCTTTTCTTTCATTTCCCCATCCTGTCAGGATTTTAGGTGTGTATGTGCATATGCCTGGCATGTTTTTCAAGGCACAGTAGCTGAGATTCAAACCATAGTCAGCCATGTGGGGTATGGCTCCCTTTACTAGGCTACAGAGCCACCTTAGTTTTATTTATTTATCTATCAAGCCCCAGGGTCCGGGATTTGAACTGTGGTAGGCTCTGGGTGGGAATCCAGTGCTTTAACCACCATGCCACCTGCTGGCCCCTTTTTGTGAATATTTTTTATCTGCAGTTGGAATCAGCAGATGCAGAATCTGGGAATATGAGGGTCAACTAGTGAGTGTTCAGGTAGAACTGACCATGCACTCCTTTTTTTTTTTTTTAATTTTAAATTTAATTTTTATTATTATTTTTAAGTTTGGCTGCAGGGGTGGGAATGGGGAGTAAGAACACAAGCTGCCAGGTCCAGGATTGGAACCATGGTCAGCCATGTGGGAATTCAGCACCTCAACCACCATGCCATCTGCCAGCCTCAACTCACTCCCTTTCTAACTCCCTGAAGCCCACACCGACCTCCACCATTCTACCTGTAAACTCTTTCTGTCTGTTCTGCACATATATTTATGCAGTAGCTGTGAACTCCCGAGGTTGCAAGCAGAGTCTTATTTGTCCTGTACCCTCAGTGTCCAGGCACATTGTGGAATAAATGGACCAGCCCAGCCAGCTCATGCCTTCTAGTAGGAAGAGCCTCAGTGCCTGCAGGAGAGGCTTGGGAGGAGTTGGAATAGTGGTACCTGGTGGCCTAAGCCTGCCCTAATACAATGTAAATGTGAACTAAATAGTCAATGCTGTTTTAAAATTTGTTATTTTTAAAAATTAACATAGGGCATGTGTGCTTGCCTGAGAGAGACAGGAAGACAGCACACGAGTGGGGTGTGCTCACATTGCAATTCCAATCTTCCATTTCTCTATCCTGATGGTCCTATTTTAAGATTTTTATTTTTAGAATTATTTTTTTTTTAAAGAGTTTCACTGTAGGGCGCGTGCGCTCGCCAGACAGACAGAGAAAGACATAGAGACAGAAAGCGAGAAATCACCCCCCAGGGGGGATGGTCACGCCGCAATCCCTTCTCCATTCTCCTCTCGGGATCTTGGGCACGCACGCACACGCGCCCAGCGTGAGTTTTAAGCCACCGGGTCCGGGACACGAACCGCGGTCGACTACGTGGGAGTCCAGCGACATAGCCATTACGCTAACTGCTGGTTCCCTAGAATTACTTATTTTTAAAAAGTTATTTTTTAGATAAAACGAGAAGGAAAGCGAGACAGTAAGCTACCAGGTCTAGAACTTGAGCTGCGGTCAGCCATGGGGGAGTCCAGCACCTTAACCACCATGCCACCTGCTGGTTCCCCTATTAAACTTTGGTAAAGGCTGGACCAGTAGTTGGCATAATGGCTATGTCGCTGGACTCCCATGTAGTAGACCATGGTTCAAGTCCCGGACACAGTGGCTTAAACTCATGCCGGCGCATGTGTGTGTGTGCCCAAGATCCTGAGAGGAGAATGGGGTAGAAGGGATTGCAACGTGGCCATCACCCCCCGGGGGGGGGGGGTTTCTTGCTTTCTGTCTCTCTGTCTCTTTCTGGCGACCGCACGTGCCCTGTAGCAAAAACCTCTCCAAAAAAAAAAAAAAAACAAACGACTTTAATAAAGGGGAAAAGTTCTTCACAGCATGAAGTTTTACTCAGGTGGTCAGTACCATGGATTCTGAAGTCAGCACAGCCACACCTGTCTAGCCCTTGGAGAGTGGATGGCACCCTCATACTCACTCCGCACAGCGCCCCACACAGCCTACAGATCCTGTTTCCTCACCTCGGGTCCTAGGCTCGTAGCCCTCCACCCTCTCAGTTGAGGTTTTGTCCCAAGGTCCAATGGCCCTCCCAGCATCTAGGCCTCAATCAGGCTGCCTCCTCAGGCATTTCTATCCCATGACTGGTAACTTGTCCAGCTTTCTGGCAGCCATTTATGTGGGGACAGTCAAAATGCTAGCCCCTCACTCTTCTGTGATGTCACAGGCAGGCCACTTAGCCTCTGAGCACAAAAGTTACAGTACATACAGTGTAGTACATAGTACTTGATGATAAATGACCTGTTACAGGTTTCTGTATTTGCTATCTGTACTATATATCATTACTTGAGAAGGTACTCCTACTTAGAGTTTTCTCCTATGAAAAGTGGGACCATTCTCTCACAGAGTTGCTTTAGGGGTTATTTTCAAGATTGATGATAACACATAAAGCAGCTATCAAAGTTCCTAATAACTAATCGCTAGTAACATCGTACCCAGCCCAGAGATCAACTCCTTGAGGGAGATTCAGGGCCAGCTGGTAGCACCGTGGTTATGGCAGCTGGATCCTACATAGCCAATGGTGTGATTTAAGTCCTGGACCTGGCTGCTTGAAAAACATGCTGAGGGACCAGCAGATGGCGTAATGGCTACCTCTCTGGATTCCCATGTAGTCAACCACAGTTCATGTTCCGGACCTGATGGCTTAAACTCACTCCAAGCGTGCGTGCATCTGTGCCCAAGATCCCAAGAGGAGAATGGAGGAGAAAGGATATGGATTGCCCATATGATGGTGGTCCCATTAAAATTTTAATAATGAGGACCCAAAGGTGGCACAGTGGTTAAGGACGCTGGACTCCCACATGGCAGACTGCAGTTCATCCCCCCGGGGGGTGATTTCTCTCTTTCTGTCTTTCTGGTGAGTACATGTGCCCTATAGCAAAAACCTCTCCAGAAAGAAAAGAAAAGAAAAACATTCTGGATGTGTATGTGTGCATGCCCAAAATCTTAGAGGAGAAATGGAAGAGAAAGGATTGTGGTGTGACCATCTTTCAATGGAGGGAGCTTTTTTTGTTTGTTTGTTTGGTTGGTTTTTTGTTTGTTTGTTTGGAGAGGTTTTTCCCATAGGGTGCATGCACTTTCCAGACAGAGAGAGAGAGAGACAGAAAGTGAGAAATCATCCCCCAAGGGAGCTGGCCATGCCACAGTCCCTTCTCCTCCATTCTCCTCTCGGGATCTTGGGCACACATGCACAAGCACCCAGCGTGAGTTTTAAGCCACCGGGTCCGGGACACGAACCATGGTGTATACTACAAGGGAGTCCAGCGACATGGCCATTACGCTAACTGCTGGTCCCAGTGGAGGGAGCTTTCTCACTTTCCCTCTCTTTTTTGTCTAATGAGTGAAGGCATCTTCTAGCAAATTATTTAAAAAGAAAAAGGAGATTCATTTTAGGGTATTCCTTACATTCAGGGCAGGCAGGCCTTAAATGAAGTCAGGGCTCAGTAAGTATTTGTGGAGTTGATTACACACTCTATAGGCTAGAACACAACCTCAGTGGCTAGGGCTGCACCACCTGTGAACAGAACAGGACTTGACCTTGGGTCTACTGATTTTATGTTCTGAACTATCTCCTGTTCAAGTCTCAAGCACCTGTTTACTCTTGGCCGATGGCACTTTGAGGGGACATCAAGTCATTCATACACACACACAAACACAGTCATGCATGGAATAGCAATATTTTGGTCATAATGGATTGCCCACATGATGGTGGTCCCATTAAAATTTTAATAATGGGGGTCGGAAGGTGGCACAGTGGTTAAGGGCTCTGGACTCTCACATGGCCGACTGTAGTTCAAGTTCTGGACCTGGCGGCTTGCTTTCTTACTTCCCCCTTCCCCACTCATACTCTGTCCCTCTCTGGTCTAAACTAAATAAGTAAATAAATGAAATCATTTTAAAAAAGATTTTAATAATGGTGAAAAATTCCTATTGCCTAACTCACATGTCTGTGATGATGCTGATATAAACAAACCTACCATGTTGCCAGTTGTATTGAAAGTATAGTAGGGCCAGCAGGTGGCATGGTAGTTAAGGTGCTGGAGCCCACATAGCCGGTGCTGTGGTTCAAGTCCTGGATCTGGCACCTTGATAAAAAACATGCCAGGCATGTGTCCATGCATACCCAATATCCCAGGAGGATAACTGAGGAGAAAGGATTGTGGCTTGGCCATCTACCCTGGGGGATGAGTTCTAACTTTCCCTCTCTCTGTGTCTCTGACAAGCACACACACCCTGTAGCATGTGCACTCACACACACGATGTGTGAATATGTATATAGTACAGGGCTGACCCTGTAGTGTAGTGATTGAGTTCTATGTATAAGGAAGTGAATCTACATGGCCAACTGCAGTTCAAGATTCAGCCCCAGCAGCTTGAAAAACACCAGGGGGCAGGGAGGGAGGCACCTGCAGGTGGCATGGTGGTTAAGGGTGCTGGATTCCCACATGGCTGACTGCAGTTTGAGTCCTGGACCTGGAAGCTTGCTTTCTCACTTTCCCTCTCTCACTCACTCTGTCCCTCTGGTCAAATTAAAAGAGAGAGAGAGAGATGGAGGGAGGAAGAAAAGAAGGAAGGAAGGAAGGAAGAAAGGAAGGAAGGAAGGTAGGCAGGCAGGCAGGCAGGCAGGCAGGCAGAAGAAAAGGAAAGAGAAAAGAAAAGAAAAAAGAAAAGAAAATGGAGGAAGAGGGGCCAGTAGTTGGTGTAGCGGTTATGTCACTGGACTCCCCACATGGGCTACTGTAGTTCAAGTCCTAGACCCAGTGTCTTAAAAATCATGCCAGCTGGGACCAGCAGTTAGTGTAAAGGCTATGTTGCTGAACTCCCATGTAGTCGACCGTGGTTCGAGTCCCGGACCCGGTGACTTAAACTCACGCCGGGCGCGTGTGCTTGCATGCCCATGATCCCGAGAGGAGAATAGAGGAGAAGGGATCGTGGTGGGGGGGTGATTTCTTGCTTTCTGTCTGTCTGTCTCTGGCGAGTGCACACGCCCTATAGCAAAAACCTTTCCAAAAAAAAAAAAAAATGCCAGGTGAGTGTGTACCCAAGATCCCGGGAGAAGATGGGAGGAAAAAGGATTGTAGCTTGGCCATACCCTCTGGGGAACAATTTCTTACTTTCCCTCTCTGGTGACCCCACACACCCAATGGTTAAAAAAATAAATAAAATAAGGGATCAGCAGATGGCATAATGGTTACATTGCTGGACTCCCACATGGCCAACCACAGTTTGAGTCCCAGTCCTGATGGCTTGAGAATCACGCCAGGGGTGTGTGTGTGCATGCCCAAAATCCCAAGAGGAGAAAGGAGGAGAAGAGATTGCAGTGTGGCCATCCCCCTGGGGGTGATTTCTCACTTTCCCTCTCACTGTCTCTGTCTCTCTCTCCAGTGAGCACATGTGCCCTCAGGCATAAACCTCTAAAAATAAATAAATAAGAGACAGCTCCATGGCTCCTGCGATCTAGCCATTTTGGGAAAAAGGAAGATGTCCCACTGATAACTGGGCCTCTAGCATACAAAACTCAGGTGATTGAAACTCCCGTGATTGAACTTCCAAGTTTGGGAAGAAACCGACTATCCACCAGATGACTAGAAATCGCTGCAGGACCACAAGAAATATGGGGAAGCAGGAAAATACCTCTCCCACAAGGGAAACGGATAGCTCCTCTTCATCCACACACAGTTCAATGGAAATCATGGAAATGTCTGATAAAGAATTCAGAATATTCTTAATGGCAAAGCTAACAGAGATGGAAGAAAAGAAAGACAAGGAACTGCTGAAGAGGAAGGAGAAAGGAGTTGAAGACTTCCAGGAGGTGAGGAAATTCACACTTTACAAAAGAATCAGATGGAACTGTTAGAGATGAAGGCTATAATACAAGAAGTCAAAATCTCCCTTGAAAGTATTAAAAGCAGACTAGATCATACAGAAAATAGAATCTCTAATGTAGAAGAGAAAATGGCTGGC
>NW_006159755.1:1954560-1957727 GCF_000334495.1 Tupaia belangeri chinensis | reverse complement strand
TTGAGGATAAGGGATAAAGGGGGGCAAAAAAAAAAAAAAAAAAAAACCACAACCACGCAAAATATACAAGACATAAGAAATGAAAAATTGTTTGTTGATAACACATATGTTGATGTGCTTGATTGAGCCAACAGTGTATTTTGAGTGAAAAATTCATTTTGTATATTGTAATGATGTATAGCATATCAATGTTAAAAAAAGAAAAATAAATTAATAAATTTTAAAAATCCCACCATAATAAATAAATAAATAAGTAAATAAATAAAAACATGCTGAGCACATGTACCAAGAAGAGAATTGAGAGGGGATTGCAGCATGGCCATCCCCCCGAGGGAGTAATTTCTCCCTTTTCCTCTCTATCTCTCTCTGGTGAGCACATGTGCCCAATAATGAAAATAAATAAAATTATGCCTGTGCATATGTATGCATGCCCAAAATCCTGAGAGGAGAAATGAGGAGAGGGGATTGCAGCATGGCCATTCCTACTGGGGGATGATTTCTTACTTTTCCTCTCTGTCTTTCCAGTGAGCACTCATACCCTATGGCAAAAATTTTAATTTAACTAGGCATCCTGGTTAAACTTTAGCAACCCTACACGTGGCGTATCAGTACCCAGCATGTATAGACTGTCATGTGGCCTGCTGTTGCATGACAGGGTCTCATGTCCCTGTATTAACATAGTTTAAACCCTTGTCACTTGCAGCAGTTGTGGCTTGCCTTCACTTCCACAGTCCTTGACTTCCTGTCCTAAGTGTTACTCCTTCCACCCACCCTCCAAACTGGCTCAGACAGCTCACATAGACAAACACGCAAAGATCCCCAACAGCTCAGCCCTGTCATGGGCCCATAACCCACTCACCCTGTGCCCTGGCAGGAGCCCTTCACATTGCACACGCTGTGGCCTGTGCTCCATTCAGCTCTTGCTCATATGCTCTCTCTTCTGGGTTGCCCCTCGTCCTTCTCTGGCCAGGAATCCCTGCTCATTGAGGTCAGGCAGCACATCCTCAGTGCTCAGCAGCAGAGTTCATGCTCACTCTTCTTGCAGCCAAGGCTTTCTTTATAGAAATCTGCTGTGACACATCTCGCCACACGTGGTCATCTACAACCTGGGGCCTCCCTTATCTGCCAGGAACCTCTCCTGGGCAAAAGTGGGCTGTGCTTATCTGCATATCCTAAGGATTGGGGCCCAAGGCCTGTGCCACAGACAGTGGCTGGTCAGCCAGTGTCTACTGAGGACCAGTGAGTATATGAATGAATTGTGTCCTAGCATGTCCTAGCGTGTTACTGAGCCATTTACTTTTTCTTCTATTTGGGAGTTCCTTAAGCCACTTCGTTTTCTCTCATGGTATAAATTAGCTACTTTGAAACTTCATGTGAGTTTTTATTGTTTTTGAAGTCATTTCTCTTTTATTTTTAAGAATTATTTTATTTATTATTATTATTTGTTTAATTTGACCAGAGAGAGACTGAGAGAAAAAGGAAAGTAGGAAAGCAAGCCTCCAGGACTCAAATTGCAATTGGCCATGAAGGAGTCCAGTGCCTTAATCACCACGCCACCTCCCAGTCCCTGAAGTCATTTCTTTAGGTCTAGTTTCTTTTCCTTTTTTTTTTTTTTTTTTTTTTTTTTGGGGTTTTTTTTTTCTTTTTTTTTTTTGAGAGGTTTTCGCTATAGGATGTGTACGCTTGCCAGACAGAGAGAGACAGAAAGCAAGAAATCAACCCCCGGGGGGATGGCCATGCCGCAATCCCTTCTCCTCCATTCTCCTCTCAGGATCTTGGGGGCATGCACGCACATGCGCCTAGTGTGAGTTTAAGCCACCACATCTGGGACTCGAACCGCGGTCAATTACATGGGAGTCCAGTAACATAGCCATTACGCTAACTGCTGGTCCCCATGTATTTATTCTTTATTCTTTATTTGACCAGAGAAAGAGAGAGTGTGAGAGAGAAAGTGAGAGAGAAAGTGAGAAAGCAAGCTGCCAGGTCCAGGACTCAAACTCAGGTCGGCCATGTGGGAGTTCAGCCCCCTTAACCACCGTGCCACCTGCTGGCCCCCTTTAGGCTTAGTTTCTACCATGAGATGAGTGGGGGTAAGGTTCTTGCTGGTTGTGTGGCTCTTGTCATACTCAGCCAGGTTTCCCCAGGACAGCTCAAACCTGGTGACACAGCTGCCTGTTCCCAAGCAGCCCCACCACCCTGGAGCATGGCGATTCTCCAGGGTTGTGGGACCCTTTACAGGTAGATCTGTTCATATCATGCAGACAGGAATACTGTGACTTTAGGTCACCTAGAAAGGTTTGCTATATGGGGCATCAAGTGGCGTGGTGGTTAAGGCGCCGGACTCCCATGTGTCTAACTGGTTTGAGGCCCGGACGTGGCAGCTTGCTTTCTCACTTCCCTTTCTTTCTCTCTCTCTCTGTTTCTGTCTGGTCAAATTAAAAAAATAAATGATTCTTTAAAATTAAAAAAAAAAAAGTTTTGCTATAACACAGAGAGCACATTCTGTAGAAACCCTACCGCAGTCCATGTGTTTCGGAGCCTCAGGTGGAGCTCAGTGTGGAGAAGGCCCCCATCTAAAGACACTACTTGTCCTCAAGTCGGGCTGTCCTCTCTCACTTGGCCAGGATTCTGACAAACCTGAGGGTGAACATTCTGTCTGTTTACTTCAGACTCTGTGGTTTGGAGAAGAGCTGGTGGAACCTCCCTGGTGGGACATCTCACCCCACTACCCAAGGATGGAACATCCTCAGGCACAGCCCAGTTCTGGCACCACTGTGGCCCAGCATGAGAGGGTCCTAGGGGAGGGGCATTGCCCAACAGAGAAAAGTATGAGTAGGATATAAATTGGCAGAGTGGGCAGGGGACAGAGGAGAAAATGGCATGGCTACAAGTTTGGGATGGCGTCGGAAGTGACACCACTGGTTGATCTGAATAGAGGCTTATTTGAGGGTGGTGGGAAATTTGGTTGGTTGAAAACAAGAGTGCTGATAACAGAGTCTTTTAAAACTAATTTTATTTATGGGCCAGCCAGGTGGCATGGTGATTAAGGTCTCTGGATCCCACATGGCTGGCTACAAGGTTCGAGTCCCAGACCCAGGGGCCTGGAAAACATAACGGGTGTGTGTGTGTGTGTGTGTGTGTGTGTGTGTGTGTGTTGTGTGTGTGTG
>NW_006159755.1:1946443-1954470 GCF_000334495.1 Tupaia belangeri chinensis | reverse complement strand
TCTCTGGAGAGTGCATCCTATAGCAAAATTTGAATAATGTATTTTCATTTGTTTTTTTTTTATTTTAAAATTATTTTATAGAGAGATTTTTGCTATAGGGTGCATGTGCTCCCTGGAAAGACAGGAAGCGAGAAATCAACCCTCAGGTGGGATGGCTACGCCGCAATTCCTTCTCTCCGTTCTCCTCTCGGGATCTTGGGCACGCACGCACACGTGCCCAGCATGAGTTTTAAGCCACCGGGTCTGGAACTCAAACCACAGTCAACTACATGAGAATCCAGCGATATAACCATTGTGCTATCTGCTAGTTCCAAATAATGTATTTTTTTAAAAAACTAATTTTATTTGTTTCTTTCTACTTTTAAGTAGAGAGACAGAAACAAAGAGGGAAGCACAAACAGGGTCTTCACACCGTGGTCTCACACCCCCAACCCCAGACAGCCAAGATCAGGGGCAATCATGTGTGCCCAGCTGACACTGGGACAAAAATCCGAGACCTTCTCATATGGGCTCAGCATCACAGAGCATTGTGTTACCACTGTGCCACTATAGCTGACCTATCAGAAGGTCTTGAATGCCACACCATGCTCTCTGCCCTTTGCTTCCTTCTCAGTGTCCGTCTGACAGATGATTTCTACACCAAAAGTGGGAGAGATTCTCTGCTTTCTACAAAACTTCTATAGAGTTACTTTAAATATTGTTCCTTCCGGGAACCAGCAGTTAGCATAATGGCTATGTCGCTGGACTCCCTGGGATGTTTTTCAAGCTGCCGGGTCTGGGACTCTAACTGCTCAGTCAGCCATGTGGGATCCAGCCTCCTTAACCACCATGCCACCTGGCTTGTCCCCAGATATTTTTAAATTATAAGTATATTCCATGTAATGTTTGAGATACCTACACTAAAAAAAGATTCAGTATCTGAAATTCGAATTTAACTGGGTGTTCTGTATTTTATCTGGCAATCTTACCGAAGCAATACAGTACCAGTACTTCTTAAGTTGAATTCCTACAAATACAACCGCAATCCCTTCTCCTCCATTCTCCTCTCGGGATCTTGGGCATGCACGCACACGCGCCCGGCGTGAGTTTTAAGCCACCGGGTCCGGGACGCGAACCGTGGTCGACTATGTGGGAGTCCAGTGACATAGCCATTACGCTAACTGCTGGTTCCCTGAAATTCAAAATTTTTAAAAATCATTTTTTTGGGACTGCTCTGTGGCATGGGTGGTTAAGGTAGCTATATCCCACATGGCCACCTGCACTGAGTCTTAGACTCAGTGGCACATGTGCATGCATGTCCAATATCCTGGAAGAAGGGAGAAATGGAGGAGAAGGGATTGTAACATGGCCATCCTCCATGAAGATACTTTCTCACTTTCTCTCTCTCTCTCTCTCTCTGGTCAACATATGTACCCTCAAGTAAAAAAAATATAAAAAATTTAAAAATGAAAAATTGTCTAAGTTTATTTCTTTCATGAGTGAGAGAAGAGGCAGAGAGAGGGAGAGGATTACTCCCGAAAGGGTCTCAATGCCTCAATCCATCCCCAATCCCAGCCAGCCCTGGATCACAGGCACATATGTGCCTGGCATACTCAGGGAAGTCTTGACCAGAACCTAGAATCTTTCCTTGTGGGTCAGCCTTGCAGAGAGCGGTATTCTACTGTGATGCCACCATCCAGCCCCTGAAATTTAAATTTAAAGACAGGGCAATCTGTACTATATTTGCTCAGACCAGTAACTAACTTCGAGAGCTCTGGTTTGTAGGACTATCTATACCACCTATACTATACTGTACTACCACTAGCACTAGAGCTGGTAGACAGGCTCCTAGGCTGGAGGCTGCCCCAAGAAAATCAGACCAGACTGGAAAGAGCAGGCAGGGGAGATGGTAGGTGTTGGTGACCAGCCAGGCTTCTTTCTCCCTCAGTCATGCAGGGGCGAACAAAGAGCCCACTCCAAGCCAGTGAAGCCAGTGGTGCAGCCTGTTGAGGAGCAGAAGCCCACAGATCCTCAGGTGCGACTCATGACATGGAGGTGACAGGAAGCCTCAGGGCCTCCATTGATGGAGGAAGAGGCTGGAGAAAGTCTGCCTTGGCTTGGGTAGTGGCCTGAACTGCCCATCATTACCCCACCTTCCTGCTATAGCTTCCAGCCACTGGGGAATCGGGGCCCTGTTCTGGGTTCAAAACTGGAGAATGGTCAGGGAGCAGTTCCAGAGCTGGAGGGCCACTTGAACAGTTCTCGTTCCCACCTGCTTTCCTCCATGGGTGAGGGGACACAGAGGATGGAGCCCATGAAAAACAGGAGTTGGCAGGGTGTAGGAAGACCCAGGCTGGTGGGCTAGCAGCCTTGTGCTGTTTCAGTCACTACCTTTGGGCACCTTCTCTGCAAAGCCACCTTCTTCAGAGCAAAATCCGGACCTGCAACTAGAACCTACCATCAAGTTCCTGTTTACACTCCTGAACACATCTGAGCCCACCGAGCCCAAAGACCCTGAATCGTAAGGCTGAGAAGGGGGAAACAGAGGCTGCTGCTGCTTCTCCCCTGGGAATATTCAAACCTGGGCCGGAACTTAGTCTGGGCTATGCCAAGGGAAGGCCCAGACAGGACCGAAGGAGTCTGGGCCACCAGCCTTGCGCCTCCACACTGCCCAACCCACCTTCCCCCAACCTCCACGCCCTCCGATCTCGTATTCATTGCCCACCCACCCCAGGGACTCAGAGATCCAGGAGTGCCAGTTCCTAGATCAGGAAGACTGGGGCCCCCAGCGGATCTCAAAGGAGATCAGGCACTTACAGAATGACTGCATGAGGTGAGCTGGGCTGGGCGGGTGGGGACAGGTAGGGTGGCAGGAGTTTCCCCACCAGATTAGGCCTGGTTCTCAGGTCAGGGCCAAGGGTTGATGACTAACGGCTGATGGTTTGCACCTTCATTTGACCTTCCCCCCTCTCTCCCTTCCCACCATCTCCTCTCCTTTTCCTTGCCATTTCCACCCCCCAACCTGGATGGCCTCCTGGCCAGTAGTAGGTCCCTTGTCTCCCCAGCAGCAGTGGCCCCCTAGTGTATGGGTAGCCCTGGTCCACAGGCCACAGCTCTTCCCTTGCAGCCCACTGTGTGCCCACAAGCCTGATGGCAGGCAGTCTAACAACTGCCTATTGGGGCCTCTGCCTTTAATTGCCCAAGAACTTGAGGGGGGGTTCAGTCTGTAGGGGAGGAGGCCATTGTCTGAATGTCAAGCTGGGGACTGCACAATGCCATGCTGCTTCCCCTTTGTGGTAATACCAAAGTCAGAGACCGGCCTGGTGGCTGAGGGCCTGGGGTGGGGGTGGAGCGTGATGTCACTCCCTTGGGGCTGCCCACACCCGCCCACCCAACTTTCCATAGATTTGAATAATCCTGGCTTTCATTCACACAGGGCTGACTTAGAGAGCTCAGGCAGGGCTGGTTCTAGAGCCCACCCTCTTGCCCACCTGGAACCACATAGAATCCCATCACAGCCCTGACTACAACCCACGGGGTGGCTTCCCTGTGCCACCCACCCCGACCTCAGAGGATTTCTAGTGTGTCCCATACAAAGAAGCAGCCTGCCCTGCTCTTGCTAAAGAGAAAAAGCATGCTTGATTAGTCTCTGTCTGGGTCACCTGCTGTGAGTCACATGCCTTATGGCTGTGCCAGGATGAAACGTCTGGACTCGGTGAAATACCCATTCCAGGTGGCTATGCAAGATGGTGAAGCTGACGGGGTCGGGGGTGCGGGGCACCTCTCTTTCAACCCTAGGCTTTGTGAGTTGCTGAGCACTACCCAAATGGACAATCAGGCTCTGGGGGAGAGGCTGCAAAACCTGGTGAGGGCCTTCCCCCTCCCTGTGTCCTCCCTCTGGCCTTGGAGCCCAGCCCTGGTGGTGAAGGGGCCTTGGGTGCTCCTGCCCAGTTGCCTCCCCACTCCTGGCTCTGCAACCCTCCGTTCCAGCCCACCTTGTTGTACAAGAACCTGAAGGCGGGAGCTCAGGCCATTCAGGACGAAGCGCAGGCCATCCAGGAGGAGGTGCAGGTGTTGCAGGAAGCCCCGCTGATCCAGGTACGAGGGAGGCAGTGGCAGGTGGGGCAGGTGGGGCAGGAGGGGACACCCGGCCTGCCCCTTGCTGGAGCTGCTATGCCTTTGCCTGCAGCAACCCAGGTCCCCAAAGGCAGCATTGCTCACCCTTCTGCCTACCCTTCCCCAGGACCACAGAAACCAAAGTCAGCCCTGGCCGCCCTGGCCACACCTGAGGCCAGAGATTGGACACCTCCTTGGGAAGCCACTCCATCAGCTAGCTCCTTTCTAGGTCCCAGCAATAAACTTCTTGGCTGAGCTGCAGCTCCACGAGTGTCTCTGTGCCCTGGGACTCGGTGGGGAGCAGGAGGCCACCAGCTCCAAACAGCTCGGCCCCTGGGCCACTCTCCGGCACCTCTCCCCCATCTCCTTCTGTTCGTGAGACCATTCCCATAGCTCCTCCCCACAGCCTTGTCCTCCTGCCACCTCAGAGAAGGTTCCAGGTCTGATTGATGTCAGCCTCAGAGAGAGAGAGGCTGCTCAAGGGCAATGTGCTCAAGGAAGATTTTCTCCTGATAAGCGGAGGGTGGGACTGGAAGGGGGCTGGCCGCACTTTCTCCTCCAGAGAATAGAGGCCCTGCTCTAACTCCAAAGTGCAGAAAGACAGTAGGGAGGGGTGGGAAGAGCCACTGCACACCTTGTGACCTTGGATAAGTCCCCTCCCCTTTGTAAGTCATGGGGTGCAGGGAGAGCTGAAGGGAGACTTCTCTAAGGCCCCAGCACCCCATACCCTTCAGGCCTGAAGAGGCATCTGGATTTGGGCCCTTGGATTTGAGGGCTTGTGCCATCAGCTTTGCTGCCCTCAGCGTCTCTTCAGTCCTTAAGAGCCTCTCTAGGTGTCCCATTCCGCAGGAGAGAGCAAGAGAAAATGTGCATAGTCACATTTCCACAAAAGGTATACTTTTCAGAAGCTTAGAAACGGTACCAACTAGACAATGAGTTCGCTTCGGGGTTTGTTTGTTTGTTTGTTTGTTTTTTAACTCATTAATGAAGGGAGACCAACAGATGGCAAAATGGTTATGTTGCTGGACTCCCACAAACTCGACCACAGTTTGAGTCCTGAACTCGGCAGCTTAAAACTCATGTCAGGTGACTGTGTGTGCATGCTCAGAGGGGAAATTGGAGAAGGAATTGAAGTGTAGTCATCTCCCATCAGGGGTGATTTCTCACTTTCTGGCTCTCTGTCTCTCTCTGTTTCTCAGGTGAGTGCATGCACCCTATAACAAAAATCTCTCAAAAAAAAAAAATTAATGGAGGAAGCAGCAAGATGAGAAAGCCAGTTTAAAGATGAATACCAAAACACTGACACCTGTATAGTTAAAGGGGTTAAAAAAAAAAAAAGGAATTTCAATATAAGACCTCTCAATTAAATGCAAAATTGACTGGTATCCTATAAGACAACTTTTTTAAAATCTTTATTTATTGTCATTATTTTATTTTATTTTAAGTTGACCAGAGAGAGACAGAAAGAGAGAAGGAAAGGGATAAAGCAAGCTGCCAGGTCCAGGACTTGAACTGCAGTTACCCATGTAGGAGTACAGCTGCCCTAGCCACCATGCCACCTGCTGGCCCCTAGGACATAACTGGGGCTAACAGATGGCATAGTGGTTATGTTGCTGGACTCACATGGCTGGCCACAGTTTGAGTCCCAGACCCAGTGGCTTGAAAATCACACCAGGCGCATGTGTGTGCATCCCCAAAGATCCCAGGAGGAGAATGGAGAGGAAGGGATTGTGGTGTGGCTAATCCCCCTGGGGGGTGATTTCTCACTTTCCCTATCACTGTCTCTGTCTCTCAGGTGAGTGCACACACCCCAAGGCAAAAAACCTCTAAAAAAAAAAAAGTCCCATAACCCTAAGTTTTAATCCTTTTCAAAAAATAATTATTTTATTTAACTTTATTTACTTACTTATTTTAATTTGACCAGAGAGGGACAGAGTAAGAGAAAGAGAGAAAGTGAGAAAGCAAGCTGCCAGGTCTGGGACTCAAACCACAGTCAACCATGTGGGAGTCCAGTGACTTTAACCACCATGCCACCTGCCAGCCCCAAGTTTTATATTTTATATATGGGTAGAAATCATTTGCATCTTCATCAGTTTTTTGTAAAGTAACCTCTGACTTTACAATCCAGTCCCTGATCAGTGGTAAAAGATCAGTCAAGCAGAATCTCTCTCTCTTTTTTCTTTTAAGAGAGAGATTTTTGCTATAAGGGCGTGTGTGCTCACCAGAGAAATAGACAGAGAGAAAACAAGTAATCAACACCCTCCTCCCCAGAGGAGATGGCCATGCTGCACCCTTTTCCTCCATTCTCCTCTTGGGATCTTGGGCACTCCTGCACACATGCCCGGCGTTGAGTTTTTAAGCCACCTGGACTAGAACCTACATGCATGGGAGTCCAGCAATGTAACCATTACGCCATCTGCTGGTTCCAAATATCTTCATCAGCTCTCTAGGGCAGAATGACATGGAAAGGCTGGTGGTGGCTTTGCCTTATACCCCCTGCAGGGAAACACCGTCCAACAGGTGGAAATTCCAGCTGTGGGTCTTCCGCAGCTCTGTCTCACCTGACTCCAGACTCCTAGGGTTCCTGCCCATGCACAATAATGATGGATGACACATGATAGTTGATTAGTGATGGTTTAATTATTTCCCAGCTACAGACCGAAGTAAGCTAACATCTCTGACTTAGCAGTCCCACCTCTTCCAAGACCCCATCCTCCTCACTTGATGGGTCTAGGGGTCCCAGCACTGTACCCCTTTCCTGACTTTGATCACTGGTCCAGCTGTACAGACAGCTGTCTTGCCAGTTTCCTGAAGGGAATCATTCAGTTCTGAGGTTGAAGAGGGATAGTTGGATCAACAGCTTGATCAACTTATCCATTTAAGGACTTCTATCAGGCCCCACCTGGTGGCACAGTTAGTAGTAAACTGAACTGCAGGGCTGGAAGCCACATGACTGATCACAGGTTCTGATCCCTGGGTTGACTCAACACCACTCTGGGCATGCATGCACACTCAAAATCCTGATGCACTGGAGGGCCAGGGAAGGGGGACCGCGGTGTGATGAGACCTCCTCAAGGACTGTTCTATTTTTTTCTCGTGTGTGCTCTCTATCATGAATAAAATAAATAAACTTTAAAAAATATTAAAAACTTCCGGGCCCCATAGTGCAGTGGTTAAGTGCTGTGCATTGGGGGTTGAGTTCCACCTGGCTAACCGTGGTTCAAATCCCCACCCTGGTGGCTTGAAAAACATGCTGGGTGTTTGTACATGCCCAAAATTCTGACAGGAAGGAGAAATGAAGGATAAAGAATTGCAATGATCATGCCATGTTAGAGGGTGCTTTTTCTCTCTTTTTGTTTCTTTTTCCATCAGATTACATGTGCCCTCTGGCAAAAAAAAAAGAAAAAAAAAAAACACTTCCTTTTTCCTTTTATTATTTTTTTTTAAAGATATTTGCTTAGGGCATGTGTGCTTACTGGAATGACAGAAAGTCCTTCCTCATGGGGGAAGGCCATGCTGCAATCCCTTCTCCATTCTCTCAAAATTTTGGGCACACACACACCTGGCATGAGTTTCAAGCCACCAGGTCTAGGACTTGAACCACTGTTGACCACGTGGGAGTCCAGTGCCTTAACCGTTATGCCACCTGCTGGTCCTAATAAACAAAAAGTTCTGTTGACAACATACAGCCATCAGCATGGTCCCATCTGAGTCTGCTTCCTTAAAGACCTCTCAGAAGCTTCTCAGCCTGAGAGAGCAAGCATGATTCTGTTAATACTGCTTAACTGCAGGAAATCTGTTTCCAAGCCTCCTCCCAGTTATCTCTAAACACAGAAGCACCTACAGATATCCAAAGTGCATCCTGGCCACACAGTGTGGCCGGGGGCCTCAGCACTGTGCTGTCCTGAACTCCTCAGCCCGTGCAGCCATTC
>NW_006159755.1:1936277-1946412 GCF_000334495.1 Tupaia belangeri chinensis | reverse complement strand
GCTGATGTGGCGTCAGAGCAGCCTGGTGATCTTTCCTTAAGTAAATGAATCAATGGGTGTTTTTGGTGGGTGGGAACTGTCTACTAAAGAAAAATATATAATAAATGAGGGATGGGAGAGAGCAGACTAGCAGGAGCCATGTTCTAGACTAGGCAGAAGCCAGGCTCTGGTGCTGGCCTTAGCTAGGAGTATGGACCATTCATCCATGGTAGCAGGGAGGGCCGTGGAGGCAGAGGGAGGGAGCTCAAAGACCTTTTTTTTTTTTTTTTTGCTAACGGTGCATATACTTGCCAGTGAGAGACAGAGATGGGGGCAGTGTGGGGCAGGGAGGAGAAAGCACCCCTTACTGGGAATGGTCATGCCACAGTCCCTCCAGCTTCCCTGTTTTTGAGATTTGGGGCACATACATTTGTGTTCAACGTGCCAGGTGCAGGCCTTGAACCAAACGATTGGCCATATGGGATCTGGCTGCCTCAACCACCAGACCACAGAGCCAGCCCAGAGACCTCTTAACTTTCTCAGTGAAATAGGAAGCGGGTTCATCAGCAGAAAGTGGGAGGGGGGAGAATGTGTTGGAGGTGTGAGGAGCGAGGAGAGGGTAGAAGATCTGGGAGTGTGCGAGAGTGAGTGGGCCAGCGAAAGACAGTAGGATGGCCAGGCAGTAGGAGAGTGTGCCTGAAGTCTGAGACCACGAGGCCGTGTGAGCTGCAGGTACATTTGGGCCAGGGCTCAGGCACACAGGAGGCAGAGAGGGAGTGCAGATGTAAACAGGTTGGCATTTTCCCAGTGACTGTGATTGAAGCAGAGAAGGTGGGGGTGCTGGTTGAGAGGGCTTCGAGAGCCGCAGACTGGGCAAGGAGGCAGACAGGTGCATGTAAGAGGGGAAGGAGAGTGGGGAGGAGCTGGCACCAATGGTTGGAGTTCCTGCAGGGGTGAGGAACTTGGAGTCAGCGGGAGACAGAGTGAGGTGGGAAGATGAATGCGTGGCCACATGCTTTAGCCTCCTCTAGTGGTTTTCCATCAACACCTACAATCCAAAATGTCCAGGGAAACGCCAACCACAGAGAGGAAGGAAAATTGACCATGTTACTATCTGGTGCCTACAGCGGGGTAGACACCAATGGACTCCAGTAGCCCGAGTCAATGTCCTAGGGATTACACACAGATGTTTGCATGCTTCGACTTCATGCTCACCATGGAATGTCTAACCATGACTTCATATGGGGATGTGTACATGCGTGAGTGCCCAAATCCTGACAAGATGGAGAAGCGGAGGAGATTTGCACATGTTCCCTCCTAGGACTGACCCCACAGCGCAGTGGTTGAGCACAGTGTATTGGGAATCAGATCCCAAAGGCCAACTGTGGTTTGAAACCCAGCCCCAGTGGCTTGAAAACCATGCTGGGCATGTGTGCATGGGCTAACTCCTTTCAGGGAATGGGGAGCTAGATTGTAGGGCTGCTACCTCGGTGTTACCACCAGGTCTGTTCCTCACCTTATAGCTGACGTAGGCATCTCGCTGCCCAGTGGTGGTGACGGTCTACCAGTGTCCTCATAAGGAAGGTACATTCCCCATACTGATGGGCTTCTGATAAGATCCAAGGTCATGTTCTAGTCACTGATAATCACCTCACCAGAACTGTGACTTCCTGGTACACTTCCCTGACACCCCTCCCACCCTTCCTCAGTCCTCCCTTGCTGACACTCCCAACCAGCAGTGCGAGGGAAGATGGGTACAGGGGTGGGGCAGGTGGTTCCAGCAGAATGAGATTGTGAGCAGGAAGTGGGCTGCTCTGGGAGGAGTGCTGTGAAATCGCACACGCACGTGCATGCACAGACTCGCAACTTCCACCATGGCCCGGCCCTCCACCTCCCCAGCTCTTTAGGCATCTTGGGGTCAGCTGATGGGTTGTGGCCTAGCTGGGCAGAGTTATGGCAGGCTAGGCCATGGGAGGGTGGGAGGAATCACAGCTTGAGCCCCAGCCTGGGGATCTCGGTGAGGTCTGGAAGAGGCTCAGTACTTGTCTCCATCAAACTTTTCACATGCTGGGCCATCCACATGGACAGTCTTGGGTTTGCCTTCTCCACATGCTGAATCCCTTTAGTGCTTCGAGGAGCTCCTCACATGTTCCCTGGCTGTATAGCATGGTGGTTAAGCACAATATGCTGGGAGCCAGATTCCACGCAGCCAACCATGGTTTGAGACCCGATCTCAGTGGCTTGAAAAACACACTGGATGTGTATATGTGCATGAGAGCTCCAGATCCTGACAAGAGGGGGAATGGAGGAGGAGGGTTGAGCATGATCGTGCCCCCACTGGGGAATGCTTTCTTTCTGTCTCTGGCAAGTGCACAGCCACTCTGGTTTAAAAAAAAAAAAAGTTTCCTCCTAGACAAATCGCTCATTCCTCCCACTGGGAGCACAGTGGTCCTCCACTACAGGGCACTTGCATGGTTGATCCCAAAGCCTGTCTGCCCCACTGGACTCGGCTAGAATCCGGCATCGATTCTCTGGCACAGAGCTGTATGAATGAACAATGTGAAGGAATGAATAAACAAATGGATGGACAGATTCCATATAAGGCCAGGGGATAGTAGAGGAAGTCACTTTGCCAGGGAAGTGTGGGCTTCCCTGCTATATCCTGTGGAAGTCTCTCGGGGACTATAAACTGGGAATCCTTTCAGGATAAACATGGAGAATTCTTCTGGTTCCCCTTCTTCCTTTAGTATTAGACCTTGTGGGGTGTGTGTGTGTGTGTGTGTGTTTAAGAATGATCTAACTTTACTTATTATTTTTTAATTTGACCAGAGAGAGAGAGAGAGAGGAAAGGTGAGAAAGCAAGCTGCCAGGTTCGAGATTCAAACCACAGTCGGTCATATGGGAGTACAGCACCCTAACCACCATGCTAAAGTGGGCGTGCTGGGTGATCAGACCCAACACCCGACTCGGTTCTTGTCCTATGCTCATGAAGAATTAAGAGACATGGACACAGAGAGGAGAGGAAAGTAGAGTTAGGGAAGCAGAAAAAGCTTTCAATGCAGTGGAAGTGGGCTGAATGGGTCGCCCAAGAGGAGCTGGACAAGGGGTTTTTATCTAGCAGTCCGAGCAATGGGCTGCTTTCTGGTAAGGAAGTGGGCTTTAGAAAATGATTACATGTGGGGCTGGCAGGTAGTGTGGTGGTTAAAGGTGCTGTGGATGCTTACATGGCCGACTGCGGTTCATATCCTGGACCGTGTGACTTGCTTTCTCGCTTTCCCTTTCTCTTTCTCTCTCTGGTGAAATTGAAAAAATAATAATAATAAATGGAATTAAGAGACCAGTAGTTGGTATAATGGGTATGTCGCTGGACTTCCATGTAGTTGACCGCGGTTCGAGTCCCGGACCCAGTGTATTAAACTCACACCAGGCGTGTGTGCGTGCGTGCCCAAGATCCTGAGAGGAGAGTGGAGAAGGGATTGCGGCATGGCCATCCCCCCTGGGGAGTAATTTCTCGCTTTCTATCTCTCTGTCTCTCTCTTTCTAGCACCCTATAGCAAAAACCTCTGAAAAAATGTAATTAAATAAACAATTCTTTACCAAAGAAATGGTTACATGGTAGTCTGAGTGATTTATTACCCTATTCTTTGTGTGGTCCACAGACCTTAGTGTCCTGTACTTCTGGTGAGAATACAGTTACTGAATAGAAACTGTTGCCCTGAGCTAAGCTGCTTTGAGTCTCAATGCAGCCAGTTTTTGGCTGTGAAAATTTAGCCACTGTGACCCCATCTTGGATCTTATCCTGTCTGTGTGCTCAATATCCCTATCTCTTGCATTATTAATAAGAAATCATAAATTCTTTAGAAACATATAAAAGGGGTATATATTGTACATTAATCAGACCATAAAGGACAAACACAGGACTTCACTAAAAAGTAAAACATAAAGACTTCTTTTTGGGATCCTTACCCTATCTACCTATAAGTGGGGTTTAACTCCTTTCTCTCTCTCTTTTTTTTTTTTTTTTTTGAAGAGGCTTTTTGCTATAGTGCGCGTGCACTCACCAGAAAGACAGAGACAGAGAGACAGCAACAAATCACCCCCCAGAGGGGATGGCCACGCCGTAATCCCTTCTCCTACATTCTCCTCACGGGATTTTGGGCACGCATGCACACGCGCCTGGTGTGAGTTTAAAGCCATCGGGTCCAGGACTCGAACCATGGTTAGCTACATGGGAGTTTAGTGACATAGCCATTATGCCAACTGCTGGTCTCCTAACTCCTTTCTCAATGCCGCCTGCTGGCTCCTGGGCTCTGGGCTTTCAGGGATCAGAGGAGGGAGGAGTGGCTACAATTTACTGAGCTCTAACTATGTGCCAGACACTGTGCCAGATATTTCTACAGATGCCATCTTGTTTATTGAAAATAACACCAGTTTCAGGCAGTAGGTTTTATTATCCCCATTTTACAGGCTAAGAAAACAGGTATGGAGAAGCTAAGTGAATTGCATGAAGTCACACAACTTATCTCTAGCAGGGTGATATCTGAGCTATTAATAAAAACCTGCTCAAGCACGCAGGGCTGGATGTGCTAGAGATCAAATGGCACTGAGGGAGACGGAGGCGGTGGTCATGGGCAGAAGGCACAGCCCTGCACTGGACAGAGGAGCTCTGAGGCCCATTCCTGGCTTGGCCTCCGTTTCACGGCAGACCTGGACAACACCCTTCACTGGGTGGACTCTGCCCTTGAAAGTCTTGTTCCGGTGACTGATGGAAAATGTGGTAGATGTGCACTGCTCCAAGCTCTCTCTGGGATGTTCTCTCACTCTCCCAGCCAGCTGAAGATCAAAGGGCAGCGCCACCCCTGGGCTAATGGTTAACCAGACAGGGCACCCCATCTATAAGGAAGCCCTAACCAGGGGCCCCCAGCTGGCCAGTATTCCACAAGATGCAGTGGGTGAAGGTGCTGGGGCTGGGCTTAGGGGGTGCTGCTCTCCTGGGGCTGGGGATCATCCTGGGTCACTTTGCCATCCCCAAAGGGACTGACTCACCAGCCCCCAGCATCTCAGCACCCCAGGACCTGGACCTGGAGATCCTTAAGACCATCATGGGACAACTGGAGGCCAGCAGGATCCGGGAGAACCTCAGGTAAGAGGCAGGTCTACCTGGTCCTCCTGTTTGTCAGAGACACTTCCTTAACGTCCTGTCCCTCTCCCTGCCTACCTGCAGAGAACTCTCTAGTGAGCCACACCTGGCCACCAGCCTCCGGGATGAGGCACTGGTGCAGCTGCTGCTGCAGCGCTGGAGGGACCCAGTATCAGGCTTGGATGTGGCCGAGGCCTCTGAGTATGAGGTGCTGCTGTCCTTCCCTAGCCAGGAGCAGCCCAACATAGTGGAAGTCGGTGAGGTCTTGCCCAGGCTTGGGAATACCTGGGGGGAGGGAGTAGCTGCGGGGCCCAGCCCTGACACTGACCCACCTTCCACAGTGGACCCCACGGGGAATGTCCTCCACTCCTGCCTCCAGAACGAGGAGAACATAACCGGGGAGCAGGCAGGGCCTGATGTGGTGCCACCTTATGCTGCCTATGCTCCCCCTGGAACTCCACAGGTGGGCTTGGGACCACCCCCAGACCTGACCCAGAGGCATCTGAGGAGAAGTGTCTCCACAGGGCTCAGGGGCTCAGCAGTCCTCACCCAAATGGATTAATCTCCACACTTGGTCACTGCTCGTTTCCTCCATCACTTAGTTTTTCAGCAAACATTAGTGGCTTCGCTCAAGGCCAAGCCTATTACCAAGCACCCAGACACAGAGGAAACGAGGGGGCGATGTCCTTGGGGAGCTTACAAGCTCTGGGTGAAGTAGTACTGAACCTAAACCTCTCCTCCTGCCTCCCAGCTTACCTACCCCTCTCCCCACTGCCCTCTGCTAAGTCCAGCTCTAAGGCTCCTCTCCTCTTGGCACTAGGGCCTCCTTGTCTATGCCAACCGGGGCACAGAAGAAGACTTTAAGGAGCTACAGGCTCAGGGCATCAGACTTGAAGGCACCATTGCCCTGACTCGCTACGGGGGTGCGGGGCGAGGAGCCAAGGTGAGCAGCAGACCCATGCAGGGGCCTTGGTGGGGAGGGAGGCTGGACTGTAAACAGGACACAATGAGAGCAGGGGAAGGGGAGGGACTGAGGGGCTGAGTGGTGGACTGAGCCCTGGGTCTGGGGCAGGAGAGGGGAGCTGTACTCCTGCTGTACCACCACCGCTGGACTATGTGGCTTTGGATGCCTCCCCCAGCCTCTCTGGGCCTTAGGAAACAAAAAGATGGATGCTATTTTCAGCCCTGATATTCTGGGAAACTGTGAAGTAGTTCTTCTGAATATTTAACTTAAATCCCACTTGCTGCCCCCAACTCCACTGTTTCTTTTTTTTATTTAATCTTTTTTTTTTTTTTCTGGAGAGGTTTTTGCTATAGGGCGCGTGCGCTCGCCAGACAGACAGACAGAGACAGAGAGAGAGAAAGCGAGAAATCACCTCCCGGGGGGATGGCCACGCTGCAATCCCTTCTCCTCCGTTTTCCTCTTGGGATCTTGGGCACGCATGCACACGTGCCCAGCATGAGTTTTAAGCCACCGGGTCTGGGACGCAAACCGCGGTCAGCTACATGGGAGTCCAGTGACATAGCCATTATGCTAACTGGTCCCACTCCACCATTTCTTGTCAATAAAAAATTTTGACTAGGTATTATACATACTTTTTTTTTTTAATAAAAAGATATATATAGAATGGGAAGGGAGAATGGAGAGTTAGTATTTAATGGATACGGAGTTTCAGATTTGCAAGATCAAAATTCTGGAGATAGGGGCCAGCAGGTGGCATAGTGGTTAGGGCACTGGATTCCCACGTGGTCAACTGTGGTTCAAATCCTGGACCTGGCAGCTTGAAACTCATGCTGGGCACATGTTTGTGCATGCCCCAAATCCTGAGAGGAGAATAGAGAAGGAACTGTGGCGTGGCCATCCCCCTGGAGGGTGATTTCTTGCTTTCTGTCTCTCTGGCAAGCGCACATGCCCTAAAGCAAAAAACTCTCTTAAAAAAATTTTGGAGTTAGTTGGTGGTTAATGGTGGCTCAATAATGTACTTAATACCACTGAACCCCATCATATGTCAAGGAGCATGCGAATTTAGGTGAAAAAAGCACAGCTCAGAACCAAGGGAATAGGATGCTGTTTTGTGTACAAAGGCTGTGTGTGGGGGGCGGGCAGGAGGAATGGTAAGAACATATATTTGTGTATGCTTTTCCCAAATGCAAACCCTGGAGAGATACCCGATATACTTAAAAAAAAAAAAAAAAAAAGTGTTTTTGGAGGATGACATTACAGGAGTACTTTTTCATTCTACATCCTTTAAAAAAAAAAAAAAAGAAAAAAGAAAACCTGGAGGTGTGGGGTCAGCAGGTGGCATGGTAGTTGGGGATGCTGGACTCCCAAGTGGCTGACCACAGTTCAACTCCTGGACCTGGCAGCTTGTTTTCTCACTTTCTCTCTCTCTCTTTCTCTCTTTCTCTTTCTCTGTCCTTCTCTGGTCAAATTTAAATAAATAAATAAATAAACAAAGTTAAATAAAAAACCTGGGGACTTGCTTTGCTGGTCTCTCTCTCTCTCTGTGTGTCCCTCTCTGATCAAATTAAAATAAATAAATAAATAAAGTTACATAAAAAACAAACAACAACGACAACAACAAGGGGGCCAGCAGGTGACATGGTGGTTAAGGAGCTGGACTCCCACATGGCCGACCATGGTTCAAGTCCCAGACCTGGCAATTTGCTTTCCCGCTTTCTCTCTCTTTCTCTCTCTCTCTTGCTCTGTCCCTCTCTGGTCAAATTAAAACAAATAAAACAAACAAAGTTACATAAAAATACATCTTTTTAAAAAAGAATTATTTATTCATTTAATTCCATTTGTTATTATTTTTTAATTTGACCAGAAAGAGGCAAAAACAGAGAGAGAGAAAGTGAGAAAGTAAGCCTCCAGGTCCAGGACTCGAACTGCAGTCAGCCATGTGGGAATCCAGCTCCTTTAACCACTATGCCCCTGCGAGCCCAGACTCTACATCTTTTTTTTTTTTTTTTTATTAAAACTTGAAATTTGGGACCAGCTGATGGTGTAATGGTTACTTCACTGGACTCCCACATAGTCAACAGCAGTTTGAGTCTGGGACCCAGTGGCTTAAAACTCACTCCCAGTGTGTGTGCGTGCATGCCCAAGACCCCAAGAGGAGAATGGAGGAGAAGGGATTGTGACATAGCCATTTCCCTTGGGGTTTATTTCTCTCTTTCTGCCTCTCTGACTAGGGCATGTACCCTATAGCAAAGATCTCTCTAAAAAAAAAGAAAGAAAGAAAAGAACACTTGACATTTTATGAAGCGTATTATTTCCACTATGTTTGTTGCCCTTTTTATTCTTTTTTCCTCCTCTTTCTTCCCCCACTCTCTTTTTCCCTCTCTTCCTTTTTTTCTTTTTTTCCTAGTTTTCGTCTTGGGCACTTTATTGTTATTATTAGTATTATTATTATGCAATTTTATAGGGTACATGTACTTGAGATAGCCAAAGAGATAGAGAGAAAAAAGAGTGAGGAAGCATCGTCCATGGGGGATGACCTTGCCACGGTCCCTTCTCCTCTCAGGATTTTGGGTATGCATGCAACAGCAACGATGTGTTTTTGAAGCTACCAGATCTGGGACTCAAACCATTCCGTTGACTATGTGAGATCCAGTCACTTTAAACCACCAAGACACCTGGCTGGCCACTTCTTGGGTACATTTTAGTAAAATATACCTACCATAAAAAAAATTTTAAAGAATTATTTTATTTAACTTTATTTATTTATTTAAATTATTTGGAGAGGTTTTTGCTATAGAGCACGTGGACTTGCCAGAAAGACAGAGACAGGAGACAGAAAGCGAGAAATCACCCCCCAGGGGGATGGCCACACCACAATCCCTTCTCCTCCATTCTCCTCTTGGGATCTTGGGCATGCATGTACATGCGCCCGGTGTGAGTTTAAGCCACCGGGCCCGGGACTCGAACCACGGTCGACTACATGGTAGTTCAGCGACATAGCCGTTACACCAACTGCTGGTCCCTATTTATTTATTTTAATTTGGTCAGAGAGAGACAGAGTGTGAGTGGGAGAGAGAGAAAAAGCAAGCCACCAGGTCCAGGACTTGAACCACAGTCAGCCATGTGGGAGTCCAGCACCTTAACCACCATACCACCTGCTGGGCCCCTTACCATAAAATTTACCATCTTAACCATTTTTTAGTGTGTAAAGCAGTGACATTAAATAAAGTTACAGTATCAACCAACAATACTATCCATTTCTCGAAGCTTTTCATTATTTCAAACAGAAATTTTATCCATATAGCAATATCTCCCCTCTACCTCCCTTTCTGACCCCAGCCCATGGTGACCTCTGTTCTACTTTCTATGAATTTGCCTATTCTAGGTATCTAATGTAAGTGGAACCATAAAATATTTGTCCTTCATGTCTGGCTTATTTCACTTATCATAATTTCTTCAAGATTCCTGGATTTATATCAGAGTTTTATTACCTTTTAAGGCTGATTGACATTCCACTGTATGCTATACATCCCACGTTGTTTATCCCTTTATCTGCTGATGGACAGACACACTGTCTACGGTGAATAATGCTGCTGTGAACCTGGGTGTACAAGCAGGTCCTTATTCTTTTTTTTTTTTTTTTTAGCTTTTTTTTTCTTTAATTTTAAAAATTATTTTGTTTAACTTTATTTACTTATGTTAATTTCACCAGAGAGGGACAGAGAGAGAGAGAAAGTGAGAAAGCAAGTCACCAGGTCCAGGACTTGAACTAAGGTCAGCCATGAGGGAGTCCAGTGCCCTTAGCCACCACACCACCTGCTGGCCCCCTTTTTTTTAAATTAATTAATTAATTAATTTTTTTTATAGAGGGTTTTGCTACAGGGCACGTGTGCTCTCCAGAAAGACAGAGAGGCAGAAAGTGAGAAATCAACCCCCCACACACCCCCAGAGGGGATGACCACGCCACTGTCCCTTCTCCTTCATTCTCCTCCCGGGATCTTGGGAACGCACTCACACATGCCCGGTGTGAGTTTAAGCCACTGGGTCTGGGA
>NW_006159755.1:1918974-1935968 GCF_000334495.1 Tupaia belangeri chinensis | reverse complement strand
AATTATTTAAATAATAATAATTATTATTATTAACATGCTATAGACATCAGAAAGAGAGACAGAGAGAGAGAGAGAGAGAAAGTGAGCAAGCCGCCAGATCTGGGACTTGAACCATGGTCGACCATGTGGGAGTCCAGTGCCCCAATAACCATGCCATCTGCTGACCCCTGTCCTTATTCTTGCATACAGTTGCACAGTGTTCCATTGCAGAGGTCCCCATTTATTTAGCCAGACCCCACTGAGAGGCACTGGCTCAGCTCTGCCCCATGGGACTTTGCTATTGCAAGCAGCACCGCAGTCAATGACGTGTACAGACGTCATCTTGCCCGTGGGAAGGTAGATCTAGCTATCCTGCCTTCCACAGCCATAAGGGAGGAGGAGGAAGAGGCTGTGCCTGCTCCGTCTCTCCCCTCACACATCCTCCTTGCCTCCTGCAGGCCGTGAATGCTGCCAAGTACGGGGTAGCCGGGGTGCTGGTGTACACGGACCCTGCCGACATCAATGATGGGCAAAGCTTACCCAATGAGACCTTCCCAAACTCCTGGCGCCTGCCTCCCTCGGGGGTGGAGCGAGGGTCCTATTTCGAGTATTTTGGGGACCCCTTGACTCCCTACCTTCCAGCCCACCATTCTTCCTTCCGTCTGGATCTTGTCAATGTCTCTGGATTTCCCCCAATCCCTGCACAGCCCATTGGCTTCCAAGACGCAAAATACCTGCTCTGGTAAGCCTGTGTGCCAGGGTCTCCTGCCCATCCGCCACAGTGGCCTGCAGACTTCAACCCCCACACGCAGATTTGTGATGAAGACCCTCTGCCTCCTCCGCAGTAACCTCGATGGGCCCTCAGCCCCTGCCGCCTGGCAGGGAGCACTGGGCTGTGACTACAAGTTGGGGCCTGGCTTCCTACCTAATGGTAACTTAACAGACAGGTAAGGTGGGGCCCAATTTCCCTTACGATTCCTTCCTTGCCTCCTCCAACATCAAGGCCTGGCCTTCCCCTTTCTTCTCTCCCCAGCCCCTCATCTGACCCCAGACTGTCTTTGGAGAAGCCTGTGAAGCAGTGCCATGGCTCACAGGTCCCGTGGGCTTGCTGCCCTCCCGCCCACTCTCTGCAGCTGCCCCCCTCCTTTTTTTTTTAAAGAAACTTGCTTTTTTAAAGAATTATTTTATTTAACTTTAGAGCCTGGGGCGGGGAGGGGATGAGAAAGCAAGCCGCCAGGTCCAGGACCCGAACCGTGGTCGGCCATGTGGGATCCAGTGCCCTCAACCATCACACCACCTGCCGGCCCCTGCAGCTGTTTTTCTTGAATGTGCCAGGCTCCTCCTGAGCCAGGGCCTCTACTGCTCCACATCTGCACCCTCTTCCCTGCCTTCTCCCGGGCCACTAAGTGTCCCTTCCTCCCAGAACCTCTCCCCAAAGGCTAAAAAACCTGGGAGGAGGAAACACCTAGTCTGTCTCAGGAGAAAGGGGCCCAACAAGGGCAGGCGCACATCTGTCATCATTGTCGGGCCCAGGAAGGTGCTGGGCACACACTAAGTGCCCAGGAAGTACTTACCGAGTGAGGGAGTGGGTGAGCAAGTGAATGAAAAGGAGAATTGGAATCAGAAGGCCTGGGCTTTTAGCCTTGTTGCCTCTTAATACTTCCAGGCAAGTAACCCTGTCATGTCCCTTTCCTTCTCTGGCACTGGGTGGGGGCAGTGGGTGGGCAGGGCCCACTCTGCCATACTCTTCATCCTCTCCAGCCAGGTGAGGGTGAGTGTCCACAATCAGCTGGAGCTCAGGAACTCCTCCAACGTCCTGGGGATGATTCGAGGAGCTGTGGAGCCTGGTGAGTCTCTCACACTCACTATGCCCCCAGCACCCCGTCCTGCTCTGAGCCCCCGCCACGCTGCTCTAGCCTTAGCTGGCCCTGCACTGCCAAGCCCAGCCCAGCCGACCTGCCCACCCCTCCTTCTTCTCCGGGTCTCTGACTCCTGGGCCAGACCGCTATGTGCTGTATGGAAACCACCGGGACAGCTGGGTGCATGGGGCTGTGGACCCCAGCAGTGGCACGGCCGTCCTCCTGGAGCTCTCACGTGTGCTGGGGACCCTGCTGAAGAAGGGTGAGCACCCCCCAGTCCCACTTTCTCTCCCTTGTTCTTCAGTGACCCTGAGCGCCAAGCCTGAGGGCCCTGATGGTTAGGGTTGCATGAGACACCGGCCCTGGCCTCAAGGGGCTCAGTGTGGAACAGGGAAGGACCCTCGAAACATTAAGAGTGGAAATGTTTTACTGATCACATCTCTGTATATTTCCTAGAAGACATTCTCTTCTAAAACCACAATACAATGACCAGAATGAGCACACGAACAATTTTGCTACTTGTCCCAATAATGACCCTCCCCAGACCTTTGTAAATCGCCAGAGTACACATGTATTGATGGAAGACAGAGAGAGAAAGCAGCTTCGTCTGGCATGTTTTTTAAACGGCCAGGGTTGGCACTAGAACAGTCATCCCCATGTGAGGTCCAGCTCCCTATGCACAGGGCTTAACCACTGAGCGGCAGGGCCAGCCCCTCAGTAATGACCAGTCGAAAGAGAATTTTCTATTTTCTGGCTGGGTTTCTTCAACTGTGAAGTGGAAATAACGGTCTCTCCAAGGCATCATTAGAAGGATCAGTTCAAGGTGGATAAAACCCTGCTGTGTTATCTCCCAGTGAAGACAGAGCGAGTGTGCATGGGAGGCACAGAGGCCGGAGTTGAGGACGGAGGGTCAGGAGGTCTTCCCAGAGCTTTCTACAGAGAAGGGAGGTGGCACATTCTGATAGAAGGGGTCATCTGACCAAGGGAGGTGGTGTTGAGGGGGCTGTTGCAGAGGCTGGAGGCTGGAAAGAAGACAGAGCCTCCTGGAAGGCCTGGCTGACAGGTGCCAGGACCTCCTGTCATGGGCTGCCCCACCTTTTCCAGTTCTTCCCTCTTCTCCAGCCTTTCCCTTAAAGCCACTTAAAGCAGGATCCTGAGACCTGGCCCTCAGCCCTTTTTCTCCCCTTTCCAGGCACCTGGCGTCCCCGGAGATCAATTGTGTTTGCAAGCTGGGGGGCAGAGGAGTTTGGGCTTATTGGCTCCACAGAATTCACGGAGGTGAGTGAGGACTACAGGGAGGGGACCTGAAGGGGTTTACCATGCAGTCAGCAAGGGGCTAACTTGACCCCCTCGCACCGGCAGGAATTCTTCAGTAAGCTGCAGGAGCGCACCGTGGCCTACATCAATGTGGACATCTCCGTGTTTGGTATTGGGGTGGTAGTGTCTGGGGGGAGGTTGGGCTGACAGCCGGGTGGGCAAGAGAAGGGGTGGGGTCTGAATAGAGTCTTTCTCTGTCCCTCCCACAGCCAATGCTACCTTTAGGGCACAGGGGACACCTCCTGTCCAGAGTGTCATCTTTTCTGCAACCAAAGAGGTGGAAAGGAGGGGTGGAGCTATATGGGGTGGGGTGGGGTTAGGGAACAGTACTTTTTGAGGGGCTGGAGGTGGGACCAAGGCTGCAATGAGTCTCGCACAACAGTCTGGACCATGGGTGGGCTGGAGGCCGAGGTCCCAGCGGAGACCAGGCAGAGGGCACTACTCACTGGGGCTAGGAAGAGGCCCGACTGGAGACTAGATTCCCTTCTGGGCCAGGTCCGCTCACCAGGCCCCAGTGACCTCAGCATCTACGACAACTGGATCAAGCACTTCAACCGCAGCAGCTCAGTGTATGGCCTGATCCCCAGGTGAGCCCAGGGACCATATTTGGGGGTGAGGTTCAATGGGCCAGCTCAGTGCCCTCCAGCCTTGCCCCCTTCCTTCCTGCAGCCTGGGCTCTCTGGGTGCCGGCAGTGATTATGCACCCTTCATCCACTTCCTGGGCATCTCCTCCATGGACATCGCCTACACCTATGACAGGGTGAGTAGGCACCCCTCTGACTCCCGCCTGGGTACCTCGCTTCATGACCTACCACCTTTCTCCCTGCTCTCCTTTGACTGCTCAAGTGCATACTGAATCCGGCTCTTTCATTTGGTAGCTGTGCAACCTTAGCCATGTTTCTTAACCTCTCTGAGCATCTGTTTATGATCATCTATGTTATTTTATCCAATGTCAGATATGGGGCTAACTTGACCCCCTCGCACCGGCAGGAATTCTTCAGTAAGCTGCAGGAGCGCACCGTGGCCTACATCAATGTGGACATCTCCGTGTTTGGTATTGGGGTGGTAGTGTCTGGGGGGAGGTTGGGCTGACAGCCGGGTGGGCAAGAGAAGGGGTGGGGTCTGAATAGAGTCTTTCTCTGTCCCTCCCACAGCCAATGCTACCTTTAGGGCACAGGGGACACCTCCTGTCCAGAGTGTCATCTTTTCTGCAACCAAAGAGGTGGAAAGGAGGGGTGGAGCTATATGGGGTGGGGTGGGGTTAGGGAACAGTACTTTTTGAGGGGCTGGAGGTGGGACCAAGGCTGCAATGAGTCTCGCACAACAGTCTGGACCATGGGTGGGCTGGAGGCCGAGGTCCCAGCGGAGACCAGGCAGAGGGCACTACTCACTGGGGCTAGGAAGAGGCCCGACTGGAGACTAGATTCCCTTCTGGGCCAGGTCCGCTCACCAGGCCCCAGTGACCTCAGCATCTACGACAACTGGATCAAGCACTTCAACCGCAGCAGCTCAGTGTATGGCCTGATCCCCAGGTGAGCCCAGGGACCATATTTGGGGGTGAGGTTCAATGGGCCAGCTCAGTGCCCTCCAGCCTTGCCCCCTTCCTTCCTGCAGCCTGGGCTCTCTGGGTGCCGGCAGTGATTATGCACCCTTCATCCACTTCCTGGGCATCTCCTCCATGGACATCGCCTACACCTATGACAGGGTGAGTAGGCACCCCTCTGACTCCCGCCTGGGTACCTCGCTTCATGACCTACCTACCACCTTTCTCCCTGCTCTCCTTTGACTGCTCAAGTGCATACTGAATCCGGCTCTTTCATTTGGTAGCTGTGCAACCTTAGCCATGTTTCTTAACCTCTCTGAGCATCTGTTTATGGTCATCTATGTTATTTTATCCAATGTCAGATATTATTGATCATAAGATGCGCCATTATATTATGTATTATTCAGGAGAGTGGGGGAATCAATTGCCAATCAATTGTAGGATGACATTGACTATAAGAAGCATTTTGGGGCCGGCAAGTGGCATGGTGGTTAAGGGCGCTGGACATGGCTGACCGTGGTTTGAGTCCCAGACCTTGCAGCTTGCTTTCTCACTTTCTCTCTCTCCTCTATCTCACACACTCTCTCTCTGGTCAAATTAAAATAAAGTTAAAAAAAATAATTCTTAAAAAAAAGGTTTTAAAAAAAAGCATCTTGATTCGAGATATCTAAAACTGTTTAGTGTTTACCTGAGCATTGATGAAATAATGTTATAACACAGGGGTCATAGCATTGGTGTGGGGTGGAATGAGATGAGGGATGCAGGGTGTCCAGCCTGCCTCTCTCTTTGATGCTCCAAAAGCCTGTTTCTCCATGTTGTGGCCATACTGCTTCTGGGGGGAGCTGGAGTTTAACATCCTGTATCTGAGTCCCAAAGCCCAGGCCTTTGTGGTTCATGTAAGAAGCTCCAGCTCCGACCTGTATTAGCCAGTTAACCTGAGACTCAGCTTGTGCCTTGTGGATGTGGTGAGGGTTTGAGATGGTGCCCACACTGCAGCCCACTGCGAGTGTGCCTCCCTCATTTCCCACCCCAAGCCTGTCGCCTTATTCCCGCAGAGCAAGACCTCAGCTCGGATCTACCCCACCTACCACACAGCCTTCGACACCTTTGATTACGTGGACAAATTTGTGGACCCTGGTGAGGAGGGAAGCAAGGAGCATACCAAGGCAGGAGAGATGGGTTCGAGAGTGAGACCTGGAGGCCAGCAGGTGGCATGGTGGTTAAAGGCACTGAACTCCCACATGGTCGACTGTGGTTTGAGTCCTAGACTCGGTGGCTGGCTTTCTCATTTTCCTTCTCTCTCTCTCTGATCAAACTGGAAAATAATAGTAATAAATAAAGTTAAATAAAATAATTCTTTCGAAAAAAAAAGTGAGCCCTGGTCTGACTGTCCTCCCTGCAGGCTTCAGCAGTCACCAGGCTGTGGCCCGGACAGCGGGGAACGTGCTTCTGCGGCTCAGTGACAGCTTCTTCCTGCCTCTCAATGTCAGTGACTACAGCGAGACTCTCCGCAGCTTCCTGCAGGCTGCCCAGCGGGATCTTGGAGACCTGTTGAAGCAGCACAGCATCAGCTTGGGTATGGACATGCCCTGACACCGAGGCATGGGGAGCCCTGCACCCCCAGGGCTAAGTCACTGGTTGTCCCCACAGGGCCTCTGGTGACCGCAGTGGAGAAGTTTGAGGCAGCAGCTGCATCCTTGGACCAACGCAAATCAGCACTGCAGGCGGGCAGCCCTGAGTAAGCAGAGCAGTGGCAGGTGTCTGGGAGGGGGTGTGCAGGCCAAAGTGCCAGGCTGGCAGCTGGGCTGCTGGCTCTAGGGTGACCAGCAGGTCCTGTCTCTTCCAGCCCCTTGCAGGTCCGGATGCTCAATGACCAGCTGATGCTCTTGGAGCGGACCTTCCTGAACCCACGCGCCTTCCCAGAGGAACGCTACTATAGGTGAGTCTGTCCCAAAGCTCCTAGGATGTGACTAACGATGGGGCAGGGCAATGGCCACCAGCCAGAGGGAGGAAGAGGTCAGTTTCACTGCCATTTAGAGCAAAACTCAGCCCCTTGAAACGTGGGGAATGTGAGAATCAGAGGGGGAAACGTGGGGAATGTGAGAATCAGAGGGGGCAGATGGGCAAAGGGTTGCCCTAGGACCTGGGACTAGAACCTGCATCTCCTCCCACCACTGCCGTGAGAGCTCCAGATTTCAGAGACAGGTGTGTGGGTACCCAGCTACGTGCAGGAGCTGAGCAAGCTCCAGGCTGAGACTTCTTTCCCAGCCCTCAACTAACCCTGGTCCTGCCTTTCTCTTGTCAGCCATGTGCTCTGGGCACCCCGCACTGGCTCTGTGGCCACATTCCCCGGCCTGGCCAACGCCTGCTCCAAGGCCAGCAATACAGACCCTGGATCTGAAGCTTGGGCTGAGGTGCAGAGACAGCTGAGCATCGTGGTAGTGGCTGTGGAGGGTGCGGCAGCCACCCTGAGGCCTGTGGCTGACCTCTGACCTCAGCCTGCTTCAGCTCTCCCTTTATCCTACCCCTCTCCCACCCACTTCCTGTATCCTGGTCTTCTGTGGAATGGGAAGGAGAGGCACACCCGGGGGACCCTCTCAAACTTAAGGCAACTGCTCAGGGACTCAGCAGTTGCTGACACCTGCGGAGTGGCAAGCCCCAGATGAAACTGGGGAAACAGTCCCCCAGTAGCTAGGGCCTCGCCTGGTGTGCATTCCTCTTCCTCATTCTTAGTGTATCTCAGCGACCTACCCCCTTATGCTCTCTCAAATAAATTGGGTCTAGTATCCCACAAGGCGAGTTCCTTTTATTGTCTGGAATCATGAACAAAGTACCCTCAGGGCTCTCACCCAGTCCTGGGCTCTGGGAGACTGTAGTTTCCTCATGTTGGGGGCTTGGGCTTGTCCACGCCTTCGACTTCCTCCTCTGCCATGACCACCTCTTCCAGGGTGTGCCCTCGAAGTTTATTCCCCACTAACACGTTGCAGGTACCAACAGGTGGCAGCCCTTCTTCAGCATAGTGACCTCTCAGGAAAACAACCGTCTCCTCTCCGACCAAGGGCAGTCCATGGGCCTGACACAGATCCCGTGCCTCACTGGGTCCATCCAGGGCCAGCAGGTGGACCATGAAGCCCAGAGGCAAGGTCTGCCCTTTGGGAGTGCTCAGGGCACGAGCCAGGCGGGCCAGGGCTCTGCGGCGGGCGAGGCCCACATGGCACTGCACCGCACAGCTCTGTAGATACGGCAGTGTCCGGAGCAGGCGGAACAGGCGTGCTGTATTGCCCTCCCGGAAAGCTGCGTCAACCGCCAGGGCGGTGTGCAGGGGCGGGCAGGCACGCAGGGCGGCGGGCAGCTGCAGAACCTCATGCAGGGCTTCAGCTGAGCCTGCGAGGTGGGAAAACCAGAATGAGGATGCAGGATCCTTCCTGGGCCAAGCCCACCTCCCACCCCAAGCCTCAGGCCCTGCCCATCTCCCCTCCCACCCCCTCCCCTTCTCTGGCCTCAGCCTAACTCCACTTCGGAGGAGATAGGGAGATCGGTCCTGCCTACCTCTTCTCAGGCACGCCCCTCTAGGTCTCCACCTTTCCTCCTTCTCCTCTAAAAAGTGAGATCCCTAGGCCCGGCAGGTGGCTTGGTAGTTAAGTCCGTTAAGGCAAGGCGCCAGACTTACACATGGCTCAAGTCAGACCCAGTCCTAGACTTGTCGGTTTGAAAACCACTCCAGGTGCGCAGAATCCCAGAAGAATGAAGGAGATGGGACTGTGCGTGGCTGTTCCCCCAACCCTCTCATTTTTTACCTCCCACTCCCCCACCCCCAGATGATTTCTCACTTTCCTTCTCATTGTCTCTCTTCGGGGAAGGCAGGCACTCTATGATAAAAACTTTAAATTGAAAAAAATCACTGAGCCAGCCAGGTCGTCCTGGCGGTGGTTAAGACAGCTGGATCTGGGACCAGCAGTTAGCATAATGGCTATGTCGCTGGACTCCCACGTAGTCGGCCGAGGTTCGAATCCCGGACCTGGTGGCTTAAACTCACAACAGGAACGTGTGCGTGCGTGCCCAAGATCCTGAGAGGAGAATGGAGGAGAAGGGATTGCAGCATGGCCATCCCCCCTGGAGGTGATTTCTCACTTTTTGTCTTTCTGTCTCTCACTGCCCTAAAAAAAAAACCCAAAAAAAAAAAAAAAAAAAAAAAAAAAGATCCACAGCTGGATCCCACATGGTCAACTGTGTGTTTCAAGTCCCAGGTTGGTAGCTTGAAAATACACACTGGGGGGGGGAGGGCAGCAGTTGGCGTAATGGCTATGTTGCTGGACTCCCATGTAGTCCACTGTGGTTCGAGTCCCAGATCCGGTGGCTTAAACTCACGCTGGGCGCGTGTGTTGCCCAAGATCCCGCGAGGAGAATGGAGGAGGAAGGGACTGCGGTGTGTTCATCCCCAGGGTGTGTGTGTGTGTGTGTGATTTCTCTCTTTCTGTCTCTCTCTGTCTTTCTGGCAAGTGCATGTGCCCTATAGCAATAGGACGGACGCCTGCGCTAGCCAGATAGAGAGAAACAGAAAGAGAATCACTTCCAGGGGGGATGACCACACCACAATTCCTTCTCCATTTTCCTCTCTGCATTTTGGGTGCTCAAGCACGTGCACACACACCCACACCCACGCGCGTGCGCCTGGTGTGAGTTTTAAGCCAAGGATCCAGCACTCAAACCGTGGTGGAGTATGTGGAGTCCAGCGAAGTAACTCTTACGCCATCTCCTGGCCCCAACAGTATCTTATAGTTCAACAGGAAAGATTTTATTAGAATGTACTTCCCATAGAAAGTATTTAAAGTCTTCAAATTTCCGTCTGATACGTTTGAAAGCATATATGTTCTTGGTTACTTTGCAACACTGGGAATGGAGGTTAAAGAAGGTTTGAAGAGAACTATATAGGCCAACTTCTCCGTTCCACGTTTATTACTGAGAGAACTGAGACCCAAAAATGGGAAGAGGAAGGTCTGGGGTTCCACTTCTGAACTTGGTGGCTCTTGTGTACTGACCTTCCTGGGAGGGAGCTACGCCGAGATTTTACCATTTCTCCTAACATCCCCTGCCTTCACTATCCTCATGCCGGGCTTCCTGCACTCACGCTACTCACGCTCTGCCCGGTCCCAGGGACCTCCGACTCACCCAAGTTATACAGCAGAAAGAGGCCCTGGAAGGTGGCCTGGCGGGGGTGCGGCCCTGCGCCTCGCGCGTACCAGCGCCGCAGCGAGCCAAAGCCTTCCTGCACCTGGGTCTGCAGCAGCACTGGGTCCGCGGGCCCGCCCTCCGCCTCGGGTCCGAGCCTTGCCACGACGGCCAGCAGCGTGGCCAGCGCGGTCTCCAGCACCAATACTGCCTCAGCGTCGCCAGCGCCCTGCAGGGATAGGTCCAGCCGCACCGCGCGCAAGCGGTCGGCCACGAAGCTGGCCACCTCTGCACGGGAGGCGTCGGCGCTCTCTGCCACCTCGCTAGCTAGGTAGCGCACAGTGGCCAGCAGCACGGAGGGCGGACGCAGCTCGCTCGGTGGGGGCCGCGGCTTGCCGGCGGCTGGCCGGCTGTACTCCTTCACCGCACGCTGAGGGTCGGCGCGGGGCCGGGTCCCGCGGCACCCCCGCGCCACCTCGAAGCGGTGCAGGCGACCCTCCTTTTCGCGCCTGGCGCGCTCGGCAGCCGGGCACATCTCCGGGCACTTGCCCACCGGCAGCTCACAGCCGGGCATGGGCGGGCTGCAGGGAGAGGACAGACCCTCAGCATCCCAAAGACCGAGGCGGCTTCTCTCCCCATTCTTCCGGAAAGCAAGCCGAGACCAGGGGTAGGGGAGGAGCGGAGTGGGGCGGAACCCAGCCGGGCCTGCCTCACCTGCCGGACTTCCGACATCGCAGCCGCGCGTCCAGCCCCGCCGCCTGGCCCCGCCCCACCAGCCTCTCACCGAGTTCCGTCGAACTGGCCTCCCGAGATGCACTGCGTTGTAGTCCGACGGCTCCACTGTTCTGCGCGCCCAGGACTCGCTAACGCCCCCTCTAACGAGCCTCCCTCAGCCTCTCGCGTTCTCGGTGTTCTTACATTGTTGGCCGGGCCACTCCCATGATGCACTGGTTTGTAGTCCCTTCCACAACCAATTGCTTTGTAGAAGGGGTGGAGCGGGGCAGGGGCGGCCACGCCCCCAGCCCTACCTGGCTTCTGCCCGCCGGCTTTGGGCGGCTCAGAACAGGTGTCCTCGCTTTTTCTAAAATGTTTTTTCAGCCAATAACCTGCCCTATTGGACCATCAGTCTGCACTGTTTCCCTGAAGGCTATTCCTATTTTTTAGACCAGGAGTCAGCAAACTTATCTTACGAAGGGCCAGGTATTAAATGTTTGGGGATTTGCAGGTAGCAACTACTCAATTTAGTAACCTAACTGCAACTAGTCAACTCTGTGGCAGTAGCATGAATCCAGTCTAGACAACACCAAACCAATGAGCCTAGTTGTGTTCCAGCAAAATTTTACTGCAGAAACTTAGGTGTGTTATAAGTTTTGCCTGTCAGAGTATCGTTTTCCCCAACCACGGAAAAAAAATGTAAAAACCGTCCTAGTTTAAGGGCCTTTTAAAAAAGGCAGTGGGCCAGATTTGGCTGCAGGGCACAGTTTGCAGGCCCCAGTTCTGGAAGGGTAAAGTGACAGTTTAGTGACCAGAACTGCTGCTTGCAAATCAAGATAGAAACAGTCAGGATCAGCATTGTGGGTCCATGATCCCAAGGTGGCAGGTGTAGTTGGGAAGCTGAGAACTCATTATTTTTCTCATCCTTGGTCCAGTTACATACATAAATGGCCCCTGGGGTTACAAGACTAGGAGGTAGGACCAGGCTCTGGGGATAGGAGGGGGTGGTTGGCAGTGCTGGAAGTGGAGTCCTGGGGAAGGGTCCACTGTCTCTCAGGGTGGGACCTGGGACAGGTGCAGATGCAGGAGCTCCTCTGCCCTCTTCAGGTAGTCAGCTGCCTTCTTCTTTACACCTTCTCTGCGGGCTGGGGATGGGTCACCTGTGGAGAGAGACTGCCTCAGCCTCAAAACCCGTAGACTAACCTCTTTCAGTTCACGGAGCATCATCACGTGCTTTTCCCCTTTCTCCAAGATCCAGAGTCTATCCTCTCCATTTTACAAATAAAACTGAAGCCACGAGAGATTAAAAAAAAAAAGAACAACAAAAAACTCCTGCCCCAGGTTGCATGACTGGTCCATGGGAAACAAGGACTCCCGATCCCTGAGTTGCTTGTTTTCCACCTTCCCCTGCTCACTACACCATCTGAGACCCAGGCCTGCCCCTCCACCCTCCAGTCCATACTCACTGGGCACTCCTTGAAGCAGGATGTGCACCCCATCTCGGTAGCCTTGGAGTGCAGCAGGGTAGGCACCCGCCTGCTCATCCCGCCAGGCCTGCATGATGAGCTCTGTGGCTTGGCTCAAGTAGGCAGGGGCAGGCCCTCCTTCTTCATCTTCTTCTTCCTCTTGTCCTCCTGGTTCCCAGGGCTCCTGGTCCAGGCTTTTGGACGCTAAATCCATCACTGCCAGCTCACCTACGTGAGTAGGGCTGGGGCCTGAGCCTTCTGCAATCAGAGAGGGAGGATTCAGGCCAGACTGGCCAGTCCTTGCCTACCCTTGGCCCTCCCTTGCCCATGGGGGTGTAACCTGTCCCTTGTGAAGCAGTGCCTGGGAAATCCAGAAGTCGCTTATGTATAGCAAACCAGTCATGATCTATTGGGTAGACTCATTCATTTTAGTTTGCAAGCTCTTGGTCACTAGTCCAATTTCCCTGTTAATCTGGAAATCTAAGAATGCCTTCCACAAAGTTGAACTTTAAGGCATAGTGGTTACATTGCTGGATTCTCATATGGCTGACTGTGGTTTAAGTCCTGGACCCGGTAGCTTGAAAATCATGTCAGGCCCATGTGTGTTCTTGCCCAAGATCCTGGGAGGAAAATGGAGATAGGATTGTGGCGTGGTCATCCCCCCTGGGGGGATGATTTCTTACTTTCTCTCTCATTGTTTCTGTCTCTGTCTCTCTCTCTCTGGTGAGCACACACAAGGACTAAGGCAAAAACCTCTTAAATAAATAAATAAAACAAAGTTGAACTTTAGAATGCTAGACCAAGCACACCAAGCCAGGGGTGGACACCCAGAGACTCTCAGGGCAGTTTCAGGTGAAGCCCTCAGATGTGAAGACAGTGGGTGACAGGTAACCTCACATTGCAGAGTGAAGGCTCACTGTACCCCCTGTAGCCTCCACGTGAAGCAGCTGCAGATTTGTGATGCTCTCGTGAAAAGGCCTTTGAAGGGGAAGTACAGGAGCAGGGGCTGCCCTGGCGCTGGACTGTCCTGGAGAGGGAGGGGGTGAGACTTTCTAACCACATCTGAGTGAGAAGTTCTGAGACTCCATGAGGAGACCAGGGGCCTCCTACGGGATGGGGAGAAGAAACCTCACTTTCCAGCCAGGTCTGCAGCCCTCCCTGTGTTGCTGGAGGAGCAGAAAGCAGAAGAGTTCTTGGGACGCCCTAATACTGCAGTTCAGGAGTTAGTGTAGTGATGAGGAGAGACGCTCCCGCTGGCTCCTTGCTGAAGACCGGCCCCAACAGCAGGGAAACACGGCATGTCCGCATAGACTGTACTCCCCCATTTGGAGGGACGAGGATTTGGAAGCTTCCCCTGGGCTGAGTGCGTGTCCCATGGGAGCTGCCCATGGCGGGAGGGGTCTTACGAAGCTCCTGCCCAAGCAGCTGCCTGCTGGGCACCCCCAGGGGCTCAACTGGGTGGAGGCAGAGTACTAGATGCCTGCCTCTCAGAGGGGTACAACAGATTGGTGATGCACCTCTGCCTTTCCCCTCCGGCTCCTCCTTCCCCTCCCTGATCCTGCCCTCAGGGAGGGGAGAGGGTGGGATAAGAACGGAAAAAGGAGGCTCCTTACACCCTGGTCAGCAAGGCATGAGCAGGCAGAGCATGGGGCCCAGTGTGATGGGGGGACGCCCTGAGCTAGACTAGCCCAGGCTGTGTCACACCGAGGGTGAAAGCGCAAATGCCTGAAACCAAGCAAAGGGCCAGGGGTCTGCCCAGGAGGCCACCAGGGCCAAAGAAAAGAAGCCAAGAGGCTGAAAAACACCCAAGGACTCAAACACAACTACTTCATGAGTGTCCTAAAGTGACATGAGCCACACGACACCCTGACTACAGTGACAGCATAAGTGTGAAGAATTTTTTTTTTTTTGGAGAGGTTTTTTTTTTTTTTTTTTTTTTTTTTTTTTTAGGGGGTGTGGGCTTGCTGGGGAGAAAGAGAGAAAGGGCAATCAGAAAGACAAAGAGAGACAGAGACAGAAAGCGAGAAATCACCCCCCAGGGGGGATGGCCACGCCACAATCCCTTCTCCTCCATTCTCCTCTCGGGATCTTGGGCACACACGCACACACGCCCGGCGTGAGTTTAAGCCACCAGATCCAGGACTCGAACCGCAGTCAACTGCATGGGAGTCCAGCAACATAGCCATTACGCTAACTGCTGGTCCCAAGCGTGGAGAATTTTAGAAGGAAATGCTCTAGTGTCTCAGAGCTTGGGACTGGCAGGTCCTGGATCTCAGAACGAGGAGGTGGCAGGCCCTGACCTTTCGGTGCCCTGCAGGCCAGCAGCTGCTCCAGGCCTCAGACAGCCTTCCCTTGGCTGCTGCTCTTGGAGGTCAGGCCTTGCCCCCACCTCCAGGCCTCCCTAGCCTTCAGGATGTGCAGCTGGGCCCTGAGCCAGTCAGGAAATCTGAACTCAGGCTTCCAATGGAAGACACTGAAACCTCTCTGAGCAGCGACCCTGCTCTTTTCAAAGCTTTCCCAGGGATGAGCCCCATCGTGGGAAATGGTTTATCTCCGTCCTGCACAGTTACCCATGGTACAGGGGCATCCAGCTCACCACGCCATGAGCCTGCACACCAGCGGAAGGTTCTTGCTGAGGATTTATGCAAGCGTCACACAGGGCAGCTGGCAGCCCTGCCTCCCCCTGCCCCTCCTGCCCCAGCCCCTGCTCTGCTGTCCCAGCATGTTACCTTCTTTGGAGAAGGGGTCGAAGAGCGCAAGCTCGGCCTCAGTGAGGGGGCCCCGGGCAGGGGAGCTGGATGCCTCCTCGATGCTCCCACAGGTGAAGAGGAGGTCCAGGGCCTCCTGGGCAGGGCTGGAAGGTGGGGGATCCACTGAGGAAGAGATCATTGGGGACGTTAATGCCACGTCTACCATTCCCCAGCTTTTAGAATGGACTTATTCTCCCACTAAATCCTGCAGCAACCACGGCACAGACAACCCAATACGAAGGTTTGTGCCATCCTAGAGATAAGCCCAGAGAGAAGGGCGCCGTTCCAAGCTTCTTAGTAGCTCGCTGGTGGAGCTGAGAAACACCGTGGGTTTGTCGCCATCGCTGAGGAGAGGGTGTCGGCCCTACACCAGCCCCCACTCTGGACACTCCAGAGTGGCTCCCCACTCGCACCCGCCCCCACTCTGGACACTCCAGAGTGGCTCCCTCCTCGCCCCCCCAGGTACCTGGCACCTCCAACTCCTCAAGGCCTTTCCTCTCCGCGGGGAGCGGCTGGGGCAGCCGGGGCTCATCGGGAGGCGGTGTGGGGATCAGAGGAGGTGGCAGGATGTGTAGGTCCCTGGACGCCTCGGAGGGCCGTGTCACTTCCCCACCCTGCAGGGACAAACAGCAGAGGGTCAAGGTAGTCACGGGGTGCAGATTGGTGGGCAGGGAAGCTTCTGGAGCTGGGAGATGGGCAGAGGCACAGTACCCGGAAGAACTCCTTGAGCTGGGGGCTGTTGTTGAGTGCGGGGATGTGCACGGTGAAGCGCAGCAAGTCCTCTGCCCCCTTCCGCCGCTCCTCGATCACCGAGGCTTCAAACCGGCCTGTGGCCCCCAGGACAAGGGAAGGGAGAGAGCAGCTGTGACCCCAGGGGCGCTGACCCTGGAGCCCGTGTTTCCTGTTGTGCCCGAGAGGTTCTAAGCAATGGGTGCCCCGTGCCCACTCCCCAGCAATCTTTCCTGGTGCCGCGCTAGGGGGCACTTACAAGGAGGGCTCACTCAAGCTCCCCATTCATCCACTGGCCAGATCTCTTGGAGCACCTGCAATGAGCAAGGCTCAAAAGGTGAACGAGAGAGAAACAAGGTCTCTGCCCCCATGGGTATCACACCCTGGAAGGGGGAAGCAGGCAACCAGTGAGAACAACTCATTTTGGATGGCTTTGATGTGATGAGGAGGAAAGGAAGGCTCAGAGAGGGGAAGTGACTTGCCTGAAGTCATACAGAAGCAGCCCCTTTCTTTCAGCTTCACTGCTCTGTCCTGGGTAGTATGTGGTTACATACTGATTGCTACGGCCTCACTACTATGCCACCAGGGGAGGGACCTGCTGCACTCCCCACCTGCCAGCAACAACCTTCCACCTGACTGTGAAAGAGTATCGCATGTGAGGCTGCAGACTCAAGTAAGAGATCTGCAACAGAGATGTCACACAAGGGCCAGGTGTTGGCACAGCGGAATGCACCTAGACCCACCTGGGGAAGGTCCTGCACCCTCCCTGGACATGCTAGGCCTGCAGTCCCTGCCAGCTAAGACTGGAGGTGGATCGCGGCCTGAAGACCCAGGTTGGAGTGCCTTTCTCTCGGTCTGTTTCTCTCATAGAATAAGTAAATAAATAAATAAAACGAACAAAAATATAAGCCACAAATACCATTGAAAAATTTCTACTAACCATATTTTTTTTTAAAAGAGATTTTTGCTATAGGGCACATGCACTCATCAGAGAGACAGAGAGAGACAGAAAGAAAGTGAGAAATAATCCCCTAGGGAGGATGGCCACATTGCAATCCCCTCTCCTCCATTCTCCTCCAGGGATTTTGAGCACACACGCACATGCATGTGGCGTAAGTTTCAAGCCACCAGGTCCAGGACTTGAACCGTGGTCAACTATGTGGGAGTCCAGCAATGTAACCATTACAGCTTCTGCTGGTCCCAATAGCCACATTTTTTTTAAAAAAAAAAAAAAAAAGGAGAAAGAGGACCAGCAGTTAGCATAATGGCTATGTCGCTGAACTCCAATGAAGCCAACTGCAGTTCGAGTCCCGGACCTGGTGGCTTAAACTCATGCCGGGCGCATGTGTGTGTGTGCACTCAAGATCCCCAGAGGAGAATGGAGAAGAGATTGCAGCATGGCCATCCCCCCTGGTGGGGTGATTTCTCGCTTTCTATCTCTCTGTCTCTCTGGTGAGTGCACACGCCA
>NW_006159755.1:1903244-1918519 GCF_000334495.1 Tupaia belangeri chinensis | reverse complement strand
CACAGCCTATACCAAAAATCTCTAAAAACCAAAAACAAACAAAAAGAATTTAAAAAGGAAAAATAAACAAGTAAAGTAAATTTTAGTAATATGTTTTAGGGGCAGCAGGTGGCAAGGTGTTTAAGGCCACTGGATCCCACATGGCCAACTGCCCAGTTCAAGTTTTGGGCCTGGTGGCTAGAAAACATGCCGGACGCATGCGTGTGGATGCTTAAAATCCCGAGAGGAGAATGGAGAAGAGACTGCAGTGTGGCTCTCCCTTCTGGGGGTAATTTCTCACATTTCCTCTCTCTGCATCTCTCTCCGTGTCTCTCTTGCACAAGCATATGTGCCCTAGAGCCAAAAGAAAAAAAAATTAAAAAGAAAAAATGTCTTTTTAAAAAAATTTTTTTAAAGAATTATTTATTAAATTATTTAAATTTGTTATTGTTATATTTTTCTTTATTTTATGAGAGCGAGAGAGAGAGAGAGAGAGAGAGAGAGAGAGAGAGAGAGAGAGAGAGAGAGAGAGAAAGGCAAAGAGAAAAAGCAAGCCACCAGGTCGAGGACTTGAACCATAGTTGGCCATGTGGGAATCCAGCGCCCTTATCTACCACACCACCTGCTGGCCCAGAAAGAAAAAATGTTTTATTTAACCTAATGTATCCAAAATATCCTCATTTTAACATGTAGTCTGTTTTTTCAATGACTGAGCTATTAGGTTGTCAGGAAAGTCCTACGTGTCTTTCTGTGCAAAAATGTGTCATGATTTTCCTGCCAACCTAGTCACTCATTTCTGTCTGTGTCTACCTGACATACACAGGTCATCCTGGCTCAGACCAGTCACATCTAAGTGCTCCTCCGCCACACGTGGCCTGTGGCTACCTCTCCGGGTTGCACAGGTCTAGAGGGAGCACCCGCGTATGGATAAGAATCCTGATTTTGCCGCTTACAGGCCAAGGTCCTTCACCTTGTTGAGCCTCAGTTCCCTCAGCTTGAAAATGGGGCTAATAAAGATGGGAACGTTGGGGCCAGTAGGTGGCATGATGGTTAGGGCACTGGACTCCCACGTGGCTAACTGTGGTTTGAGTCTGGGACCTGGTGGCTTGCTTTCTCATTTTCTCTCTGGTCAAATTTAAAAATAACAATAATAAATTTAATTTAATTTAAAAGGTTTTTTTTTTTTTTTAAGAGAAAAATTTTTGCTATAGGACATGTGCACTCACTGGAGAGACAGCAAGAAATCACATGCCGGTGGATGGCTATGCTACAATCCCTCCATTCTCCTCTCAGGATTTCAGGCACACACGTGCATATATACGTGCTCAGCCTGAGTTTTAAGCTGCCGGGTCTGGGACTTGAATTGCAGTCAACTACATGGGAGTCTAGTGATGTAATCATGACGCAATCTGCTGGGTCCCTAAATTTAAAAAGTCTTAAAAAAAAAAGATGTAACAGGGCCCAACATACAATAAGGGCTAGGCTGTTCTGGGCCTCAGTTTTCCCATCTGTCACATGAGGCCATCTCTACGGGCCCTTCCAGCTCTGCAAACAGGTCTTTACACAGAATTGCAGGCCTCCCCACCCTTCCCCAAGGAGAGGTCCCCCATCCCAACTCACCCTTTGTCTCTTAACACTCACCAAACACCTGGGCACGGGGGAATGCGGGGAACTCCTCCAGGCGGCGGAAGAGGTTGCGGTGGGTGTAGGCCAGGTCTCCATGCAGCTTGCGGAAGTCGCTGTACCGCTTCCAGACCACCACCTATGGCCAGTGAGCACATGAGATCCCCGGGGCCACCCATGGTGGGAAGCAGCCTTTGTACACCCAGTCTGCTCCAGGATGTGTGAAGATTAGGGTACAGCACCCCCTCCACCCAGGGCCAGGGAGGGCAGGCTGTGTGCCAGATCACCAGCTATTCATTCACTGTTTCTGGACCTGGATGGGGGAACGGTCCCCCTTCCTCCGGGGAGCCTCACCTCTTTGACATCTTCTGGGTCCTTCTTTGAGATGAACTGAGAAAGAAAGGCAAAAACCAGGTGAGACCAAAGACTGACATTTGATACCCATTACTCTGTAAAAACTGAGGGAGCCCCAGGTACCTCCCCTCCAAAGCCCCTGTGGCCACCAGCTTCAAGGAGTCCTGGCTTTCAGTGTCACTTTGGGCAATCTTTCTATTGTGTGCCTCAATTTCTTCATCTGTCAAACAGGAGGATCCATAATGGGCTGTCTAGACTGTTCCATCTACAGCCCAATTTTTATCCTAGTTCCTTCTAAGGGTCAAGTCCCTGGGCCGGCAAGTGGTGTGGAAGTTAATGTGCTAGATCCCACATGGCCAACTGTGCGGTTCAAGTCCTGGACACAGCTGGAAAGTCATCTGGAGGTCTGTGTGCATGCATGCCCCAAATCTCGAGACGGAGGAGAAGGGACTTTGATGTGACTGTCTCCCCTGGGGGGTGATTCCTCACTTTTCCTCTCTCTCTCTCTCTCTGGCAAACATGCATACCCTATAGCAAAAACTAAAAAAAAAAAAAAAAAAAAGGGAGGGGCAAGTTCTATGACTCCTTTGGAACTCAAATAACCTCAAGTTTCTAAAGAAACAGTTTTCTGTCCCAGGAGCCAGTGTTTCCTTAAGGAAGTCTGTGCCAACTAAGATTGGGAGTAGATCATGGCATGGAGACCCTGTTGGGGTGCCTTTCTTTCTTTTTTTTTTTAGAGAGATTTTTGCTATAGAGCATATGTGCTCGCCGGGAGACAGAAAGAGACAGAGAGACAGAAAGCAAGAAATCACCCCCCAGGGAGATGGACACGCCACAATCCCTTCTCCAATCTCCTCTCAGGATCTTGGGCACAGATGCACACACGCCCGGCATGAGTTTAAGACACTGGGTCCGGGACTCAAACCATGGTCGACTACGTGGGAATCCAGCAACATGGCCATTACACTAACTGCTGGTTCCAAAATTAAATAAATATTTAAAAAATTTTGTTTGCTATAGGATGTGTGTGCTCACCCAAGAGACAGAGAGTCAGACAGTGAGAAATCACCCTCTGAAGGGATGGCCACACCATAATCCCTTGTCTTCCATTCTCCTCTAGGAATTTTGGGCATGCATGCACATGCAGCTAGCGTGAGGTTTAAGCCGCCAGATCTAGGATTTGAACCGCAGTTGACTATGTGGAAGGAAGCTCAGTGACATAACCATTAAGCCATCTGCTGGTCCCTACAGTTAATTTTAATAATATGTTTTGGAGCCAGCTCGGTGCTCAAACTCCCCTGGACACAGCAGAAACTGTCACTGGGGCTGGAAACCCCCAAGAAAGGCAGATTTGGGTTTGAGGTTGAAAGAAGATTCAGTTGTCATTATTTTATGTTCAAAATAATTAAAAATAAATGTCCCATAGGGCCAGCAGATGGCATTATGGTTATATCACTGGACTTCCATGAAGTCAACTGCGGTTCAAGTCCCAGATCCAGTGGCTTAAAACTCACACCAGGTGCATGCATGCGTGCCCAAAATCCCGAGAGGAGAATGAAGGAGAAGGGAGTGCGGTGTGGCCATCCCCCTGGGGGTGATTTCTCGCTTTCTCTCCGTCTCTCTGGTGAGTGCACATGCCCTATAGCAAAAGTCTCTATAAATAAATAAGTGCCCCACAGTTTGGAGTATTTGACAGTTTTCAAATTTTCTTCTTTTTTAAAAAAGTTTTGCTATAAGGGTGTGTGCTGGTACAGGGTGGGTAAGGAGGGAAAGTGAAAAAACACCCCCCAAGGGGATGGTCATGCTGCAACCTGCAGGGTCCCCTAAGACAAACTCTCCCGAGCACCACTCCGTATCACTCCTGGCCTGCCCAGGAACCAAGGCTGACCTGCAGGGCTGGTCTCGGCTGGAGCCCACACTCCAGGTGCTCTGCTTGAAAGTCACACTGACCCAGGAGGTAGCAGATAAAGACCCAAAAGGAGTACTGAGAGGTCTAACTTCTGAGAGATGGATCAAAAAGACCCACCAAATGTTTCATGCATGCTCATCCCGCTAAGCCCAACTGCCCTGCTGTACCAGTCACACAGGCTCCCAGAATAGCCTGATTACCCTGTGAAAGGCGCTCCCTCCCTCCTGGGGGTGAGCTGAGGCACCTCCCGTGACCCCCAGCACTCTCAATAAACCTTCCTTATTTGTTTTCTTTTTTTTCTTTCTTTTTCTTTTTTTTTTAAATAATTATTTTATTTAACTTTATTTGTCTATTTATTTCAATTTGACCAGAGAAGGACAGAGTATGACACAGAGAGAGAGGTAAAGTGAGAAAACAAGCTGCCAGGTTGGGGACTAGAACTGCAGTCCACCATGTGGGAGTCCAGAGCCCTTAACCACCACGCCACCTGCTGACCCCTTCTTTCTTTTTTTATTTTTAAAGAAGTTTTTTGCCTTAGGGTGAATGTGCTTGCCTGAGAGAGAGAGACACAGTGAGAAATCACCCCCTCGAGGGATGGCCACACCACAATCCCTTCTCCATTCTCCTCTTGGAATATTGGGAATGCACACACAAGCACTCAGTGCGTTTCCAGCCAGCGGATCCAGGACTTGAACTGCAGTGGCTATGAGGGAGTCCAACACCTTAACCACTATACCACCAGCTGACTCCAAAATGCCTGTATCTTGATCTAAGTGGTGTTTGTACAAAAGAATGTGTGTTTGTGTGTGTGCATATAATTTGATACATGTGTACAGTTTGTTGAACTGTACATTTAAGATCTGTACATATTTACATAAATTATGTCTCATTTAAAAAAATTTAAGTGAAACAAAAAATGCAAAACAAAACATTTAAAAATACTAGCTGGACAGCAGATGGTATGGAGTTTAAGATGTTGGATCCTACCCAGCCAACTCCACGATTCGAGTCCCAGACCTGGCAGCTTGAAAATCATGCTGCTGGGACCAGCAGTTGGTGTAATGGCTATGTTGTTGGACTCCCATGTAGTGGACCACAGTTCCATAAACTCGCGCTGGCGCATGTGTGTGCATGCCCAGGATCCTGAGAGGAGAATGGAGGAAAAGGGGTTGTAGTGTGGCCATCCCTCCTGGGGGGTGATTTCTTGCTTTCTGTCTCTCTGTCTCTCTTTGTCTTTCTAGCGAGCACATGTGCCCTATAACAATAACAAAAATCAAAAAGAAAGAAAATCATGCTGGACATGTATATGTGCATGCCCAAAGTTCTGAGAGAATGGAGGAGAAGGGATTGAGGCATGGTCATCTCCCTGGGAGAGTGATTTCTAGCTTTTTGTCTCTCTAGTGAGTGCATGTACCCTATAGCAAAAATCTCTCAAAAAAAGAAAGAAAGGAAAAAAAAAATCAATGCTGGATGCATGTGCATGCCCCAAGTTCCGAAGGAAGACTGGAGGAGAAGGGATTGCAAAGTGGCCAATCCCTCTGGGGGATAATTTCTATTTCCCTATCTGTCTCTCTTGAGGGATTTCAAATGGCAAAAAAGAAAAAAAAAAAGCAAGTGAAAAAGCAAGATACAGACCACCATCATGTGTTAATAAAAGTAACAGTGTGGGGACCAGCAGATGGCATAATGGTTAAGTCACTGGACTCCCATGCAGTCAACCGCTGATCAAATTCTGGACCCACAGTGGTTTGAGTCCCAGACCTAGCAGCTTCCTTTCTTCCTTTCCTCTTTCACTCTCACTCTGTCCCCTCTCTGGTCAAATTAAAATAAACAAATGAATAAAGTTACATAAAATAATTATTTAAAAAACAAAACTCATGTCAGACGTGTGTGCGTGTGCGCGTGTGCCCAAAATCCCAAGAGAACAGAGAAGGGATTGCAGTGTGGCCATTCCCCCTGGGGGGTGACTTCTTGCTTTCTGTCTCTCTGTCTCTCCAGTAAGTACACACACCCTATAGCAAAAATCGCTTTTAAAAATAAAAATTATGCAATACATAAGAATAATGCGTGTTTAAAAAACCAACAGAATGATTTATAGCAAAAATTTACCGCCCCCGGGGCCAGCAGTTAGTGTAGTGGCTATGTCGCTGGACTCCCATGTAGTCGACTGCAGTTTGCGTCCTGGACCTGGTGGCTTAAAACTCACGCTGGGCACGTGTCCATGCGTGCCCAAGATCCCGAGAGCAGAACGGAGAAGGGATGGCAGCGTGGCCATCCCCCCTGGGGGTGATTTCTCGCTTTCTGTCTCTCTGTCTCTCTCTGTCTGTCTGGCAAGCGCATGCGCCCTATAGCAAAAACATCTCAAAAAAAAAAAAAAAGTACCGCCCCTTGCCACACCCTTTCACCTGTCAGCCCATCTTCCCTGGGATGATCTTTTCATTAGAATTTTTTAGGCATGCGAAAGACATAAAACACAGAGAGAGGCCTGGATGTTGACTCAGTAGTAAAATCAGACACTCTGCAGGGGAAACCAACAAGGAAAGGTTGCCAGTTCACCTCTGGAGACCTCCCTCAGCATGTCAAGCACGTGTTCCAATCATTTCGGGCTGGCTGTAGCTGGAGGTGGATCATGACAATGAGGCCTGCCTGTGGGGGTTGCTCTAGCTAGGTCTCTCCTTCTGGGTCATACAACACATTAAAAAAAAAAAAAAAAAGGCATATTTAAACATCTAAGATTCCAACTTAGACCACTTTGGAAGTGCCCTTGTTTCTGCTTCACTTTAATAGTTACTAATGCACCAGTCTAACACTTGCCTAGTTGATCATTTTTAATGTACAAAAAAAAGTTTTTTTTAATGTACAAAAAATTTACAGTAAAAAGTCTTTCTCCAACCTGTCCCCTAGCACCTAGTTTATCTCTTGTGGCCTCCATTGTTAACAGTTCTTGTGTCTCATCCTACAGATTTTTTTTTTTTTTGAGAGTTTTTTTGCTATACGGCACGTGCACTCCCCAGAAAGAGAGAGTCAGACAGAGAGACAGAAAGCGAGAAATCACCTCCCAGGGGGGATAGCCATGCTGCAACCCCTTTTTCTCCATTCTCCTCTCGGGATCTTGGGCGCACACACACCTGGCATGAGTTTAAGCCCCGGGTCCAGGACTCGAACCACGATTGACTACATGGGAGTCCAGCAACATAGCCATTACACCAACTGCTGGTCCCCCTACAGATATTTTTTAAAACTGCTTTTATTGGGGCCAGCAGGTGGTGTGGTAATTAAGGCACTGGACTCCAGCATGGGTAACTACCCTTCAAGTCCCAGACCAGGAGACTTGAAATTCATGCCAGGTGCATGTGTGCATGTGCTCAAAATCTCAAGAGAATAGAGAAGGGACAGTGGTGTGGCCATCCCTGCTGGGGGATGATTTTTCACCTTCTTTTTTTCCATTTCTCTCTGTCTCTCTGGTGAGTGCATGTGCCCTATAGCAAAAATCTCTCTCTCAAAAAAAAAAAAAATAAAATAATAAATTAATAAACAAATTGTTTTCACAGTTCCCGCCATATCTCTATGCAATGGGCTTATAACAGCCTGACTGCTTCATAATCAACTTTGGTCCTTATCTGTTGACTTCCAGCTACTACCCTGAAGTTGATAACTTGCTCCTTAAGTCCTTTTTTCTTTTTTGAATTACTTTATTTAACTTTATTTATTTTAATTTGACCAGAGAGGGACAGAATAAGAGAGACACAGAGAGAGAGAAAGTAAGAAAGTAAACTGCCAGGTCTGGGACTCGAACCGCAATCGACAATGTGGGAGTCCAGCGCCCTTAACTACCACGTCACCTGCCGGCCTCCCTTAAGTCCTTTAGAAACATATACATTTTTAAAACCGCAGTCTACATTTTTTTGGAAAAATTAAAAATAATTAAAACTCTCTAAAGGGCTTTTATGTAAATATAAAACGACCCAACAGACAAAACTTACTCCAGGATATTGGAGAACTAACTCGTATTTGGGGTAAGCCGAGTGTTCATGCAGATTTACAGAAATTCCCAGCCTAATGAACAGACAGCACGTGAGGCGCGTAGGCACACACCTTGAAGGTCCAGGAAACTACAGTTCACGCCCTTTTAAAAAGGACAGCACACTCCCTATGGTCCCGCCCCCTGATGGTTGAAGAACTAAATGACAACTTGTGCCGCAGCCTCCCCTTAAAGGGGAAATCCATTTCTGTCGTCCCAAACGAGCGTTTCTGCAGCGCCTTGCCTTTAGGTAGAGCACGGCCTCCCCTCCATTTAAAAGGGTAAGGTACCCACTGGGCCCCACCTCACCTGCGCTGTTACTTTGTACTCGGTGTAGCCCTTGGGGTGGGTCCTGGTGTCAGAGACTGTGTAGTGCCGCACGAAGTCATCCTTCGCCTGGCGGGACATGACAACCGAGCTGGAGCGGAGCTGACCGCCGGCCTCCACCTCCTCCACGCCGCCCCCGCCCCCGCCCCTCCGGGTCTGCCTCCGCCAGGCGCCGCCTAGCCCGGGCCTGCGCCCTTCTCCTTCCGGCCCAGGGAGCTGGTCGCAAGTGACAACACTATTGTTGCTCCCTGAGCACGGCTAAGGGACCGTCTAAAAGTTACCTGTCGTTGGTAAAACGTAAACGTAGGTAGCTGGGGAGTAAGAACCGGTTTGGGAAAGTCCTTACTCTCATCTCTGCCTGACTACCGAACCCATCCTATCTGAGCATACATAAAACCTCTAAACGCCTTCTGCCGTTTCCCAACTCCCCTTTTGCGTCCATCCACCCACTTTTTATTATTTCAAACATGTTCCAGATATAACAAATTATTTCCCTGTTTCCTTCCCAGGGATTCACTAATTCATGTGTCCTAGAAGCGTGGGGGAAATTCAAAGAATGCCAGAGAAAAGTGGGGGACGGGGATGTGTGTCAAGGGCTCTAAAGTCACAACTCTTGCTAGATGGATCAGTTTCCCTTACCTCGGTGAGCCCTCTTACTTTCTCCCCTCGAAAATGAATGTGTTTATGATAGAATCTATTGCAGCAGAGCTGTTTTGTTGTGGAGTTGGTGCCAGAACACAGGTGTAGTTAAAAGCCACCTCCAGAGGCCAGCAGGTGGCGTGGTGGTTAAAGTGCTGGAGTCCCACATGAAGGAGTGCAGTTCTATTCCTGGACTGGGTGGCTTGAAAATCATGAGAAAAAAAGTAAATAAATGAATGAATGAATGTTTAGAACAAACAAACAGCTCTAAATCAAAGCCAGGATGGAAAAGGAAAATATTTGTATCAACATTGTTGTCATAGGGCACTTATTCAATAGATTTGGGCAAGAACACCACTACTGGCCGTGCCATCTACAGTGTGGAGGGATCAACAAAAGAACCATGGGAAAATTTAAAGGAGGCTCTGAGATGGGAAAGGGCTCTTTCAAGGATGTCTCAAAACTGAATGTGGGCATGTCGGCAATGATTATATACCAACGAGATAACTACTGATATCTCCCTGAGGAAACTTTTTTTTTTTTTGGAGAGGTTTTTGCTATAGGGCGCGTGTGCTCACCAGAGAGAGACAGAGAGACAGAAAGCAAGAAACCACCCCCCGGGGGGGATGGTCACGCCGCAGTCCCTTCTCCATTCTCCTCTCGGGATCTTGAGCACGCACATACATGTGCCTGGGGTGAATTTAAGCCACTGGATCTGGAACTTGAACTGCAGTCGACTACATGGGCGTCCAGCGACATAGCCATTCCGCCATCTGCTGGTCCCTGTGGAAATTTGAGACTAAGTATTATGTGACCATCAAGATGCCCCAAGCCTGATCACAGGCACGTCTCAGGCCGACTGTTATTGCTGGTGATGGTGAATTTGAAGCTGGCATCTCCAAGGATTAGCAAGCCCTCCTGGCTCACACACTGAGTGTGAAACAACTAATTACTGGTGATAAAAATCGATTCCGCTGAGCCTCCCTGTGGAAAAGCGATAGGAGGAAATGTTAAGGAACTCAGCACCTGCATGGAGAGAATCAGCCCTAACCTCAGCCCAGCAGTATGTGTGCCCGTTTCTGATCAGAATGGTGACAGCTGAGCAAGCGCCAACATGCCTTGGTTCAAGGGATGGAAAGTCCCTGGGAAAGGCAGCAATGCCAGTGGAAACTTGCTGCTTGGAGCTCCAGATTGCATCCTGCTGCCGGCTCATCCAACGCTTGCCCTCCAGGACAACAAAGCGGTGGTACCAGTACTGCGCCTGGAGCCAGGTGGAGACTGGTGTTTTCTCTTTTGCTTTCAATCTTTCTTTTTTCTATTTTAGTTGTTTTTGTTTTGCTTTGTTTTGCCTTTGGGGGGGGCACATGCACTCCCCAGAGAGAGACAGAGAGAAAGAGAGGGAAAGTGAGAAATCAATCGGGGTGGGGGGGGAATGGCCATGCTGCTGTCCTCCATTCTGTTGGGATTTGGGACATGCACACACATGAGCCTGGTGTGGTTTTTTTTTTTTTTTTGGAGAGATTTTCACTGTAGGGCGCGTGCGCTCGCCAGACAGACAGAGAGAGAGAGAGAGACATAGAGACAGACAGCAAGAAATCACCCCCCAGGGGAGATGGTCATGCCGCAACCCCTTCTCCTCCATTCTCCTCTCGAGATCTTGGGCACGCACGCACACGCGCCCGGCGTGAGGTTTTTAAGCCACCGGGTCCAGGACACGAACCGCGGTCGACTACGTGGGAGCCCAGCGACATAGCCACTACGCTAACTGCTGGTTCCTGAGCCTGGTGTGTTTTTTAAGTCACTGGGTCCTGGGCTTAAACCACTCAGTCAGCCACACAGGATCCAGAGCCTTAACCTCCATGCCACCTGCTAGCCTGAGGCTGGTGTTTTCAAACTTGGCATGGTGGTGACCTTTGCTCCAGTGTTACACTGAAGTACAAATTGGCTCAAATGCGCCATTAAGTGGTGAGGCCTAAATACAATAGAGTGGGTGAAGCACTCATGCCGTAGACAAAAGAGCTGCCCATGGTACTGGAACTCAGGTGTGTGGGATTCAGATGGACGGATGCCATACCTCTGCAGTCTCCGGAAAACCAAGCAGACTCCCAAATCAGACTCTTGAGGGCTCTGAAATGGGTAATTCATTGAGAGTGTTTGGGAGGAGGCTGGGGATGGTGACGTGTCCCCTCACACAACACACCCCAGGACTCCTCTGGAGCCCCCTTTAAACGAGGCTCTCGTTTCCCATAGGTCCCTGGGGAGGGCCGGTGTGCCAATGCTTCTTCAATGCTCCTCACCCATCCTTCCCTCCCTCCCTGGCCCAGCATCCCGTCCTGTAGTCTCCCTTCCCCCCTCGTCCTCTCTGCCCTCTCCACGCCCTTTTCCCTCTGGAGTGATTTAGCCCCTGTTCTCCAGATCTCTAACCCCAGGGTAGAGGGGAAAGCTGCAGAGCCCAGTGCAGGAGCCTCCCGGTGTTCCACAGGGTCTGCGTGCCCATGCGGTGATTCTGCTGCATCCTCTCCATCCGCAGATCCGCAGTGAGTATGACCTGTCACTCTGGTCTCCAACCATCCCCAACTCGCCTGACACTCATGCAGTGCTCATGACACACAGGATGCCAACCCGTTTGCTCCTCATCCTGCCCATCAGCGGCAGATGCCATCAGCGTTCCTCTGATGGGGAAACTAAGGCAGCTTGTCAGGATCAACTAGCAAGGGACAGAGCCTCCCTGCAAGCCATAGGATCTACCCTGCATAGAGGACAGGGCGGGGGCTTCACTTCATTTATGCTCTAAGGTGACCCACCCAGCTTCTTCCGCCCTAATGGAACCCAGGTTTTTTCGTTTTAAAAAAATTACTTAATTTGGGAAACAGCACTTAGCGTAATGGCTATGTCACTGGACTCCCATGTAGTCGACCGCAGTTCGCGTACCGGACCCGGTGACTTAAAACTCACGCCGAGTGCGTGTGCGTGCGTGCGCGCTCAAGATCCCGAGAGAATGGAGGAGACGGGATTGTGGTGTGGCCATCCCCCAGGGGGATTTCTCGCTTTCTGTCTCTATGTCTCTCTCTGTCTGTCTGGCGAGTGCACGCACCCTATAGCAAAAACTTCTCCAAAAAAAAAAAAATTACTTAATTTTGGGGCCAGCAGGTTGCATGGTGGTTAAGGGCGCCGGATTCCCACATGGCAGACAACGGTTCAAGTCCCAGACCTGGTGGCTTTCCTTCTCTCTCTCTCTCTCTCTCTGTCTCCCTCTGGTCAAATTAAAACAATTCTTTTTTTAAAAAAAATTACACAATTTATTTATTATTAGCTAATTTACTACAGGGCACGTGCCCTCACCAGAGAGAGGGAGGGAGAGAGAGGAGCAAAAGTGAGCAAAAGCCACCAGGTCCAGGACATGAACTGTGGTCAGCCATACAGGAGTCCAGGGTCCTAACCCTGCCTCCGACTGGCCCCCTGGAACCCTAATTTTACACCTCTGGAAGGGATCCGAGTCCCAGCTTAGGAGTAAATCCTGGCATCTCTTCCTTGACTTTTGATACCAGCATCCAACGTCCCTCCCTCCACTGGTCACACCTGGTAGGCGTGTTAGGCCGTAAGCCCTCACCCCTGGGTAGGAGCCTCCAGCTGGGTCAGAGCAGAGACGAAAACTGGAGACGTTGGGCCTGAGCTATGAGAGGAGACTGCAGGATGCAGTGGCCAAGTCCTCTGGGTTCTAATCTCGGCTCCCCTACTTCCTGGCTGGGTGGCTTTGAGCAAGTCGCTTAGCCTCCTGGGTGCTGTTTCCCATCTGAAGGGACGACGACGCTAGTCTGTGCTCATGGGCTGTCCTCTGCTGCGCTACGTGGATGTGGATGTCACCTGGAACAGAACCCTGGAGAGGAGGCGGCCACTGCGAGGGCCTTGACAGGCTGCCCTGAAACAGCCATCAGTGTTGCCACTAGATTGAGGCCCTGGGTCGCCCTGCTTCAGAGTGAAGGCCTTGGCTACCTCTGCCTGATGCAGCCACTTCCCTCCCTCTCCCTGCACCCCTCCCACACTCACGTCCATGCCCCTCCCTATTTCCCAGGAGCCTTTGCTCTTCAGGCCTTGTGTGATTCCCTCAGTCACAGCATGTGCAGCCCTCCCTGTAGGCGTGCAGGTCATCCACTGGATACAGGTCCTGGCTGTGACAGCTAGCTAGGAGCTGAATTTCAGCCTGTTCCACTGGACAAGCTCTGAGTCCTGGGCTGGGGCTGCGTCCCTTTTCAAATTCACTCCTACAAGGGTTGCAGTTCCCCTGGTAACTGTCCTCCCTTTCCTCTCCCCAGGACACTTCTCATCCTTCACTCCCAGCTTTAATGTCACCTCCTCTGGGAAGCCTTCCTGGACCCTTCCAAATAGTGTTGGGGGCAGCAGGTGAGTGGTGGTGAAGGTGCTGGACTCCCACATGGCTGGCGTTGAGTCCTGGACTTGGTGGTTTAAGATCATGCTGGGGGTATGTGTATGCCCAAAATCCCAAGAGGAAAATGGAGAAGGGCATGGCCATCCCCCCAAGGGGGTGACTCTTCCTTTCCTTCTGTCTCTGTCTCTCTCTGGGGAGTACATGTGCCTATGGTAAAACCCTAAACCCATTTCTGTAACCCTTTGGATATCCCTTTGACACAGCAGCCGTTGACCCTGGACTAAAATGAACTGTCCCCTGCTGGACTGTGGGTTCCTAGGTGGTCTCTAAGACCATCACCAACAATAACCGAGCCGGGAGTCAGGGCAAGGAACGGTTTATTGTCACAGCTGGGCAAAGGGTGAGGCTCCCAGCCTCAGTAGCAGCCGAGGCAGGCCCTCCCCCCCGCAGCCGTTTTATTGTCACAGCGGGCAAAGGGGGGAGCCCCCCAGCCTCAGTAGCAGCAGAGGCAGCCCCTCCCCGCCCCAGCCCTCTGCCCATGATACGGCAGCTGCAGGCCAGGTTGGGGGCTGGGGGACAGCCAGGGCACAGCCCTCCGGCCACGGAGCAGCAGCGGGTAGCAGTAGCAGCGAGTGATGGAAGGGGTGGGGAGTGTTAGTCCAGCGGCTGACTCCCACCCCCGCTGGACAGCATCTAGTGAGGCCTGAGAGCCTGACTGCCAGGTGGGGCGGCATCTGGAGCGGCTCAGTCAGCTGGAAAGATGCGGCTGGAAATGTCGTCCAGGAGCCAGTCAATGCCCGGCAGCAGGTTCTCCCCAGTGACGGCGCTGCAGCCCTGGATGCACCAGTGGTGACTGCGGATGGAGTCCAGCTCCAGGGCCTGGGGGAGGGGGGCAGGAGGTGCCGATGGGGACAGTGGCCACAGACCCTGCGTGCCCTCAGCCTCTTTGCTTTCCTGGCCCAAGGAACTCCATACCTCCCTCGAGGCCCTGCTTAAGGGTCGCCCCAGGTGGGAAGTCTCCCCTGGCCTCTGGGGAGTGTCTGTCAGGCCCCAGGACCCCTGGGCTCTCTACAGCTCCACACCAGTGCTACCCCTCAGTGATGTCTTTGCAACATGGCCTCTTGGGTCTACAAGGACCCAGCCATTGTGCTATGGACCCACACGTCCTCTCATCCCTTCCTGCCACAGCTTCACGAGCAAGGGCTTGTGTTGGCTGTTGTACCAAAGAGGGAATCAAAGCTCAGCAAGGTTAAGTGACCTCTCCAAGGTCACACAGCTAGAACATGGCAGAACCAAGATTCTAACCCTGCTGTCTTATTCTGGTGCTTGAGTACTAGAAAAACAGTTCATGGGTCAGCAAATGGTGTGGTGGTGAAGGCAGCTGGATCCCACATGGCCAACTGCATGGTTCAAGTCCCAGACTTGGAGGTTTAAAAAACATCCTGGTCATGTGTATCCAAATCCCAAGAGAATGGAGGAAAAGAGATTACAGCATGTCCATTCCCCTTGGAAGGTTTCTCACTTTCCTTCTCTGTCTCTCTCCTGTGAGCACACGTACCATTTAAAAAAAAAAAAATGTAGGCTCCAGGGTCAAAGAGGCCTGGGTTTAAATCCTGACTTGCCTACTTACTGGCTGTGTTACTTTGGGCCAGTTTTCTAACCTCTTTGAGCCTGCTTTGCCATCTGTAAAATGGTAATAACAGTCCCTACCGCATGAGGTTGCTGTGAGTCAATCCATGTAGAGCATGCGCACAGGAAGCACCAGCTCCGGGACGGCCACTATGCTGTGGGATAATCTCCCTGCAGCTCTGCCTTCCCAGGCGGAGGGCCATCACGACACTTATTAATGACTGCACCTCCAGTGCCTCACGTAGCTCTTGCCATATAGCAGGGGGTAATAAATGCTTTTAAAATGAATTAATGAGGGGGCTGGCAGGTGGCATAGTGGTTAAGGGTGCTGGACTCTCACATGGCCAACCACAGTTTGAATCCCGGACTTGGCGGCTTACTTTCTCACTTTCTCTCTCTCTCTCTCT
>NW_006159755.1:1897496-1902754 GCF_000334495.1 Tupaia belangeri chinensis | reverse complement strand
ATTCACGCCGGGCGCGTGTGCGTGCGTGCCCAAGATCCCGAGAGGAGAATGGAGGAGAAGGGATTGTGGCGTGACCATCCCCCCTGGGGCGGTGATTTCTTGCTTTCTGTCTCTGTCTCTCTCTGTCTGTCTGGCGAGTGCACGCGCCCTATAGCGAAAACCTCTCCCCCCCAAAAAAAATATTTAAAAAATTAATTAATTAATGAAGAAACGCATGCCCCTTTCCTCAGCGAGCCTGCCACCGGGCCTGGACTCACCTCACGAATGGCATTAGAGGACAGTGCTCCGGGCAGGTCCTGCTTGTTGGCAAAGATGAGGAGAGTTGCTCCAGCCAGGCGCTGGGGGAGAGAAGAAATGGGTTGGGGCTCAGGTGACAGCCTGACCTCTCTAGCGGCACAGTGTACCTGGGGTCAAAGATCTACCTGGAAAAGCAGGGCAAGACTCGGTAGTAGAGGGAGAGGCCCAGGTGAGTGGGCAGTGTAGACACAGCCATTGCAGCTGGCCTGGCATGGAGCGGAGGGAGCCCTGGATGAGGCTGGGTTCCAGTTTCTGTCAACCCCTACCCAGTGGGCACCGCTCTCACCCATGCCTCAATTCCTCTTTCACCAACATGGAGGGGGGGTTGGAAATGATAATCCCTGAGCTTCTGTGGTTCGGATGGCTCATGACTGAACAGGCACAGAAAACATGAGCACCCCAGGGGCCCATGGGGGTCTGCCGAAAGTGACCTTTCCCTCTTCCAGTCGTTCCACTCCCAAGGGGCTTCATGCTCTGCCTCTGGTTCTAGTTATCTCTGGATATGAGTATGTGTTTGCAACAGGGCGTCCCTCCATGGGGCTGGGTGACTCAACCGCTGTGGGCCTGGACCAGCCAGGCCTAGACTCAGTATGTGACAGTCATGACCTCATTTGACCTGCATGTTACTCCCAAGGGGGGCTACAGTCATACTCAGAGACATGGCCCTGTGTACCCAGGACAATCCCATGTGTGCCTGTTGTCCCTGCATACTTATTGCCAACTCCCTTTCGCTCTCGGAAGTATCCTGGCTTCCTATGAAGTGCAGTGTGGTACCCTGAATCAAACCTTGGAGCAGAAAGAGCGTATGAGTGACAAAACTGGTGACATTTAAATAAAACCTATAGGTAAGATAACAGTAATTCACCAGGATTAATTTAGTAGTTTTGGCAGATATACATAACATGGTTATGTAATGTTAAGACCAGGAAAAATACATGGTATCTATTATCTTCACAACTTTTCTGTAAATCTAAAATTTTATTTAAAGAAAAGTGTTTTGGACCTAACCAGCAAATAATAAGATCAGTCTAATTATAACTCCCGCTTTCAGGAATGAGGAAGTGGCGGTCCAGACAGGTTAAGAGATTCTCCTGAGGTTACAGAGTGAACAGACTCCATTGTTCCCAAAGTTCCACATGCTGGCATTAGGTCACTCTCTCCGAGACCCCATAATGTGGCTTTCATCACCCCATTTCAAGGTATGAAACTGAAACCCAGCGTGAAGCAGAGACATGAACTCAGGTCTCGGTCCCCAGCATGTGTCCTGCCTGTGGCCTTTGGGGCCTCCCCTAGCGGGGGCCCCAGGAAGGAATGGCCCTTGCCCTCAGTGTTCCTCTGGGGTCATGGATGCCTCTGGGAATCTGCTGAGAAAGGTGCCACCCCCACCCCCCATGTGCTCAGGAGTCGGGGCCTGGATGCTGCTGGAAGCCCAGCTCTCCCCGCCCAGCCGGGCCCTGCCCACCTCCTCCACCAGTAGGCTCTGGAGCTCCCGCTGGCAGTCCTCCATGCGCTGGCGGTCGGCGCTGTCCACCACCCAGATGAGGCCGTCGGTGCTCTCGAAGTAGTTCCGCCAGTAGGACCGCAGGGACTTCTGGCCGCCTACGTCCCAGATGTTCAGCTTGAATCTGGGCAGGGAGGTGGCTGAGGGTCAGCTGGGCCTCTCCCTGCCCTGCTCTGGGCTGGCCCACCCACAGGGACCCCACTCACCCCCGGTGCTCCAGGGTCTTAATGTTGAAGCCCAGTGTTGGGGAGATGGTGTCGATGTCTTCCCCATTGAACTTTTTGAGGATGGTGGTTTTGCCAGCATTGTCCAGGCCGCTGGGCACACTACGTTAAGGAGATGTCCCTGTGCTCTGCCACACGGTGACAGCATCACTGCGCCCCTCAGGGCACTCGTCATTTCCCACCACATATCAAAGTGAATCGAGCACATGCCATGGTAAACTGAGAGTACCAGGGTACAGATGTGTAGGCCAGCCCCAGGGCCTGGTGGTGAAGGAGTCAGATCCTACATGGTTGACCCTGGGAACTGAGTCCCAGACCCAGCAGCTTGAAAAACATGCCAGGCATGGGAACCAGCAGTTAGCATAATGGCTATGTCGCTGGACTCCCACGTAGTCGACCGTGGTTCGCGTCCCGGACCTGGTGGCTTAAAACTCACGCTGGGCGCGTGTGCGTGCGTGCCCAAGATCCCAAGAGACTGGAGGAGAAGGGATTGCGGCGTGACCATCCCCCCTGGGGGGGGGTGATTTCTCGCTTTCTGTCTCTCTGTCTCTGTCTGTCTGTCTGGTGAGCGCATGCGCCCTCTAGCAAAAACCTCTCAAAAAAAAAAAAAAAAAAAATGCCAGGCATGTGTGCCCAAATCCCAACAGGATGGAGAAGTGGAGAAGGGATTGCAGCATGACCACACTCCTTTAGGGAGTGCCTTCTCTCTCTTTCTCTATTTCTCTCTGGCAAGCACACGCACCTTCTTTGGAGGAGGAAAAAAAAATTCTATATAAGTTTTATCACCTCTGATGGCCATATAACAATTATTTGAATATCTTCTACTTCTGGGCACTAGAGAACAAAGTCCCTGTCCTTACACTCGAGTGGGGAGATGGCTGATAAAGGGAAAAAAAAGAAAAAAACCCTGCCAGATCCTGATAAGCATTAAAAGTACAACTGAGAGGCTTTTGGAGTGGGTCACTGGAGGTCCTTCCAGCTCAGGCGCCAGGGAAGGACTTTCTGAGGATCTAGAGTCTGCAATACAAGGAAGGAGCCAGCTTTTGGAAGGATGGAGGAAAGAGCCACTCCCACCTGCTTCTGGAATATTCCACGCCCTCTGCTACAGAATGCAGAAGAATAGGTGAGCCCCCAGTGTGAGAGAGCTGCCCTTCTCGTTCCTTCCAGACCTAGGGCGCTTGCGGCATGGCGGGCCATGGTGAGGAGAGCAGACTCTGGTCTCGGCTGCCTTGTATGGCTCCTTGGACTTGGGGCGAGTGGCTCAAAACCCTGACGTGGAAGTGAGGAGTAGCTCTCTGAGGTCATCGTAGCCCCTGAACACTGGCTGTGATTACCCTCCCCCCAGGCCTCCTCTCCTGGTTCATCCCCACCCGCTGACAAAGCCCTGCTCTGTCTCCCATCTTAGAAGCAACTCCCTCATTTATTTTTAGTGTTTGCTTTAGGGCACGTGTGCTGTCACAGAGGCAGAAAGAAGGAAAGTGAGAAAACACCCCTCAGCGGGGATGGCCACGCTATAATCCCCTCTCCTTTCAAGCCACTTTCTGGACAGGAACTGTACAGCTGGTCACGTGGGATCCAGCACCTTAACTGCCACACCACCTGCTGGACCCCAAACCGTCTTGATCGCTCTCTCCCATCCAGCTTTTCATTGCTATCTTTCCTTTCATGGCAGATCTCAAAATAGTTGTCCAGACCCTCCCCAATTCTTTTTTTTTTTTTTTTTTTTTGTCTTGAACCCATTCTCATCAAGCTTTCACTTCTCCAAACTGTCCTTGCCACAGTCGGTCATCAGGGACCTCCCTGCTGTTCTCCAAGGCCAGGTAGCCCCCCAAAGCATCTGACAGTGGCCGCCATCCTCCTCCCTGACACACGTCCTGCCCTTGGCTCTGGGCCAAGTGCTCCCAGGTCGGTTCCTTTCCTATCTCCCTGACCACCCTCTTCCTCCGAGTTCACCCTAGTACATGCCTGCTCTCTCCTGTCCACGTTCACTTCCTAGGTGACTTTGTCCAAAATCACAGCTTCAAATACTGTCTTTATGCTGATGACTCCCAAATATGTAGCTCTCAACCAACCACTTCCCTGGACATGGGTCCGGATCTCCAGCTGCTGACCTGACACTTCTAGGGTTTCTCAGAGGCAGCTCAGATGGCTAAAACAGAGTTCTGTTTCCCCTGCACCTGCTTCCCATCTTCTGTCTCAGCAAGTGGCTCTTCACCCTTCCAGCAGCTCGGGCAGGAGAGCTAGCAGCCAGGCTGACTTTGCCCTCACTGGGCTCACGTCTATTCCAGCAGCAATCCTGTCAGTCCTGCTGTCAAAACGCCCCCTACTGCATGTCTTCACTACTTCTGTCCAGGTCCAGGCCACTATCCTATCCCGCCTAACTGGTCCCAGGTCTCTCTGCACTTCTCACCTAACAGAAGAGCCAAGAACCCGAAGGCCCTTCTTGAGGTGGTTCCACTGGGTCCCTGGCCATTCCTGTGAATGCACTGTGTATTCCTCCTTCGGGATCTTATCCGCGCTGTTCCCTTTGCCTTAGAAGTTTTTTTCTCTAGGTACCACCTCTTCACTCAACTGTCACTTACTGTGGCCTTTTTTGTCTTTCTTTGACCTATTTAAACTGCACGCTTCTCCGTACCTACTACATATCGTATGTGCTGAATCATCTTCCCCCCATTACATTACAGAATTTCTAGGACTGCGGGGGTTTCTGTTCTGCTGTTTACTCCCAGCCCTTAGGACAGTGCTAGCACTTAGCAGATGCTATTTCGTGAATGAGTGAATTCCTAAGTTTTCAGAGTTCTTGAAACACACACGATGTGAATAAGTGTAAGTTACACACGCCCTTAAACGTCTTCTCTTCCCTGCCAGGGCGAGGCCGGGCCAGCTCCCGGATTGTGGATGGCTCACGGGGCCCGGCATGAAGCAGGGGCCGGCGCAGGCGCACGCTCACTGGCCTCAGAAGGTCGGCGAGGCCCTCAGGCCCACCCGCGCCTGGGACACCAACGGGCCGCGCTGCAGCACACACCTGGACAGTCGGACCCACAAGCCAGAAGACCCGCGGAGTCCACACCTGCCGCCCCTGGGAGCTGAGGGCGGGGCCCGCACGCCCCTGGGATTCCGAACTTAAGGGCGGCGCCGGGGCCTAGCACTCTCGGACAGGGGGACGAGATGGGAGAGGCGGAAGACAGTGGGCTCACGCTCGGGCGAGACCGACGTACGATAAGTCCGAGTCACCT
>NW_006159755.1:1887095-1893009 GCF_000334495.1 Tupaia belangeri chinensis | reverse complement strand
GTCTCCCCTGCAGGTGGGACCCTGTCCCGCCGCAGCGCCTTGGGGCGCACACCTTCAGCCTCGGGAAAGGGGCCCCTACCCCGAGCCGGTGGTACGGCCTGCTCCCGGCCCCCCGCCAGAGGCGATTGGTAGGGCCCACGGTCAGAAGCCCCATGGTCCCCGTAGCCCCCTCCCGGCCGCCGTTTCTTTCTAGTCCCGGGACCCCGCTCTCTTTTCCCATTGGCTATCCCGCCCACCGACTGCACAGCCTATTGGCCGGCTCTTCTTTTGGGCCTGCCCCTGCCTCCACGTGACCGAGAGGCCGCCGGCGCAGCTGCAGCATTGGTCCCGCCGGCGGTGCCCGGGGCTTCTGCGCTGCGGTCTGCGTTAACCCTTCCCCTCCCGGGGACTGGGGCGAGGGGGGGAGGGCGAGGGCAAAACCAACCCCCATTTCTTCCCAGGGTCCGAGGACTCGGCCGGGAGCGGAAACCTGAAGTTCCTGAGTTGTATCTTTGCTGGGTACGAAGTACCTGCGAAGGGAGCTTCTGACCCAAGAGTCAGAACCGAGAGCCTCAGAGATGTGGACGAGCTCAACCTGCAGCCAGTGAAAGGCCGAGTTCCCCAAATATAGTCCAGATCCTGCACATCTTGGGCCTCGGCATCTGCCGGTGACAGCTGAAAATTGGGTGTTCCCCCTTGAGTCGATTCCTGTAGGAAATAGGCCGGTGGTTCTCAGTTGAGGGCGATAATGACCCCTAGGGGCCGTTTGGAAAATGTACCTGGACGTCTTTGGATTCTGATGACCGAATAGCGTCTCTGCCCCTTAGAGAGCCTAGGACAGGGATATGAAGTGTCTTGCAGCGTGGTAAAGATACTCTCAGGAAGAATTGCTCATCCAAGATGCCCACCGCTTTATTGCTTTTGAAGATGAGAAAACAGGCCCACAAGGTGCTTGGCACAGTGGCTGACCATGTAGTACTTGCTCAATAAATATTTGTTGAATGAATAACTGAGAGTTTTGTTTTACTTTAGCACTCAAGAAGTCAAAAAAAGTGAGGACACTGAGGCCAGGGACGAAGCAGGTTGTAGTAAACTCACAAGGGTGGAAGCATCACTGTTATTTTGAGCCCTTCCCCCAGCTGGCTACCTGGGTGAATGTGCGCAGGCAGCACCGGTGGACTTTGTCTAATGTTTCAGAAAGAACTGGCAGCACCAGGCGAAGATAATGGCTAACGCCTGCAAACCCGCACACTCCACGGGTTTTCCTTCCTCCTCCTGGCAATCTTGAGAGGTGTATTTCCTTTTTGTGGATGTGATAGTGGCGTCCAGACAGCCTGGGTGAGATTCAGACAGGTCTGGTGGACAGTAAAGTGCAGTCTTTCCAGGTGCCTCCAGGAAGTTTGCGGAGGGAGAGGGCTAGGAGCTGGGGCTGCCCAGAGGAGGGCTGGACAGAGGGGTGCTGAGGGGGCCTCTTTCATCGGCACCATTTACCTTTGATTTAATCAGGCACCCAGGAGGAGAGGGAAGAAAGCACAGTTCCTACTCAGGTTTTGTAAACACACCTGGGATCAAAATGGGACACGCGGGAACCAGCAGTTAGCGTAATGGCTATGTCGCTGGACTCCCACGTAGTCAACCGCGGTTTGCGTCCCGGACCCAGTGACTTAAAACTCACACCGGGCGCATGTGCGTGCGTGCCCAAGATCCCGAGAGTAGAATGGAGGAGAAGGGATTGTGTCGTGACCATCCCCCCGGGGGGATGATTTCTCGCTTTCTGTCTGTATGTCTCTCTCTGTCTGTCTGGCGAGTGCACAAAAAAAAAAGGGACACGCCATACGGAGCTTGCCACCCTGCCTCAGGAATCCACACCACAGAAGTTCTGGCACTGCAGTGAACACTATGACCGGGACGTTCCCTGTGGCATGGTTTGGAGAAACGAGGAATTAGAAAAGTTCTAAACGTCTTTAGGCCCGCGCGGCCGCCGGCGCAGCTGCAGCATTGGTCCCGCCGGCGGTGCCCGGGGCTTCTGCGCTGCGGTCTGCGTTAACCCTTCCCCTCCCGGGGACTGGGGCGAGGGGGGGAGGGCGAGGGCAAAACCAACCCCCATTTCTTCCCAGGGTCCGAGGACTCGGCCGGGAGCGGAAACCTGAAGTTCCTGAGTTGTATCTTTGCTGGGTACGAAGTACCTGCGAAGGGAGCTTCTGACCCAAGAGTCAGAACCGAGAGCCTCAGAGATGTGGACGAGCTCAACCTGCAGCCAGTGAAAGGCCGAGTTCCCCAAATATAGTCCAGATCCTGCACATCTTGGGCCTCGGCATCTGCCGGTGACAGCTGAAAATTGGGTGTTCCCCCTTGAGTCGATTCCTGTAGGAAATAGGCCGGTGGTTCTCAGTTGAGGGCGATAATGACCCCTAGGGGCCGTTTGGAAAATGTACCTGGACGTCTTTGGATTCTGATGACCGAATAGCGTCTCTGCCCCTTAGAGAGCCTAGGACAGGGATATGAAGTGTCTTGCAGCGTGGTAAAGATACTCTCAGGAAGAATTGCTCATCCAAGATGCCCACCGCTTTATTGCTTTTGAAGATGAGAAAACAGGCCCACAAGGTGCTTGGCACAGTGGCTGACCATGTAGTACTTGCTCAATAAATATTTATTGAATGAATAACTGAGAGTTTTGTTTTACTTTAGCACTCAAGAAGTCAAAAAAAGTGAGGACACTGAGGCCAGGGACGAAGCAGGTTGTAGTAAACTCACAAGGGTGGAAGCATCACTGTTATTTTGAGCCCTTCCCCCAGCTGGCTACCTGGGTGAATGTGCGCAGGCAGCACCGGTGGACTTTGTCTAATGTTTCAGAAAGAACTGGCAGCACCAGGCGAAGATAATGGCTAACGCCTGCAAACCCGCACACTCCACGGGTTTTCCTTCCTCCTCCTGGCAATCTTGAGAGGTGTATTTCCTTTTTGTGGATGTGATAGTGGCGTCCAGACAGCCTGGGTGAGATTCAGACAGGTCTGGTGGACAGTAAAGTGCAGTCTTTCCAGGTGCCTCCAGGAAGTTTGCGGAGGGAGAGGGCTAGGAGCTGGGGCTGCCCAGAGGAGGGCTGGACAGAGGGGTGCTGAGGGGGCCTCTTTCATCGGCACCATTTACCTTTGATTTAATCAGGCACCCAGGAGGAGAGGGAAGAAAGCACAGTTCCTACTCAGGTTTTGTAAACACACCTGGGATCAAAATGGGACACGCGGGAACCAGCAGTTAGCGTAATGGCTATGTCGCTGGACTCCCACGTAGTCAACCGCGGTTTGCGTCCCGGACCCAGTGACTTAAAACTCACACCGGGCGCATGTGCGTGCGTGCCCAAGATCCCGAGAGTAGAATGGAGGAGAAGGGATTGTGTCGTGACCATCCCCCCGGGGGGATGATTTCTCGCTTTCTGTCTGTATGTCTCTCTCTGTCTGTCTGGCGAGTGCACAAAAAAAAAAGGGACACGCCATACGGAGCTTGCCACCCTGCCTCAGGAATCCACACCACAGAAGTTCTGGCACTGCAGTGAACACTATGACCGGGACGTTCCCTGTGGCATGGTTTGGAGAAACGAGGAATTAGAAAAGTTCTAAACGTCTTTAGTGAGGGCAGGTCATCTAAGCTGGGCACGTGCAAGTGGTGGATCCGATGTGAAGCACTTCAGGGTGAGGTGGAGCTATAACAGCACATCAGAAAAACGTTGGTGCCATGTTAAGTGAAAAAAAGAATCAGATTCCAGGACCAGCAGGTGGCTTGGCGATTAAGGCATTGGATCCCACATGACCAACTCCACAGTTCAGGTTCCAGACTTGGAGGCCTGAAAAAAAACCCACAATGGGCATGTGTGCATGCATGCCCAAAATCCCAAGAGGAAAATGGAGACGGTATTGCGGTATGGTCATTCCCCCCGAGGGTGATTTCTCACTTTCCCTCTCGATAGCAAGTGCATATGTCTTATGGCAAATCAATCAATCAATCAATAAAATTCAATCCTGTTTTAAATTAATTTTAGTTTTACTAGAACCCTCCCCCCCACATACACACACCACCACTACCATGGGGCATGGTCATGCCACAAATCCTTCCTCTTCCATCTCTCTCTCATTTTGGGATTTTGGGCACACACACATATGTGCCTAGCTTGTTTCTTTTTTCTCTTTTTTTTTTTTTTTTGCTATAGGGGTGGGTCGCTGGAAAGACAGAGAGAGACAGGGAGACAGAAAGCGAGAAATCACCCCCCAGGGGGAATGGCCACACAGCAATCCCTTCTCCTCCATTCTCCTCTGGGATCTTGGGCACGCATGCTCATGCGGCTGGCGTGAGTTTAAGCCACTGGGTCCAGGACTTGAACTGCAGTCGGCTACATGGGAGTCCAGCGACATAGCCATTACGCTAACTGCTGGCCCCCCTAGCTGGTTTCTCAAGCTGCCAGGTCCAGGACTCAAACTGTGTGGTTAGCCATGTGGGATCTGGCTGTCCTAACCACCAGGCCATGGAGGTGGCCCCTATTTTAATAAAAAAAAAAAATTGCCAGAGGCATGTACACTCACTGAAGAGAGACAGAGAGAGAGAGCTAGGGAGAGAGAGAGAAAGACATCACCCCCTTCCATGCACACACATACACGCAGGGCATGGTCATGCTGCAATTCTGTCTTCTCCCTTTCTCTTTCCTTTTGGGATTTTGGGCATGCATGCACATGTGCCCAGCATGTTTTGTAAAGACACCGGGACTAGGACTTGACCTGTGTAGTCAGCCAGCCATGTAGGATCCAGCCACTTAAGCCCAAGGCCACAGACTGGCCCTTCATTTAAAAAAATAACAATAACTTGGGGTCAGCAAGTGGCTTGGTGCTTAAAGCTCTGGACTCTCGCATGACTGACCATGGTTCAAGTCCCAGACCAGGTGGCTTGCTTTCTCACTTTTCTTCTCTCTGTCTCTCTCTGGTGAGCACACATGCCTCATAAAAATTTTAAAAAGTTCTCCTAATAAAATAAATAAAAACAATGTTAATGGGGACAAGCAGGTGGTGTGGTGGTTAAGGCCCTGGATACATGGCCAACCATAGTTCCAATCTCAGACCTGGTAACTTGCTTTCTCACTCCCCCCCTTTTTCTTTGTCTCTCTCTGGTCAAATTAAGATAATTGAATGAATAAATAAAATTTTGAAATAATGATAATAAAATTAAATCAATCTAAAAAAAAAGGAACTATATCCACTAAGCAGTGTTTTTCAAACTATGGGATACAGCCCATTAACTGGATTGTGAAATTAGTATCTCAAGTAGATTAAGCCATATGAAATTGTCCATATTTGACTCTTTTGACTATAAAGGCAGTGATTTTCATACAGTTCAACCTAATGGCATTAATAAAAATGAAATCAAGGGGCCAGTAGGTGCTGTGGTGGTTAAAGGCGCTGGACCCTACATGGCTGGCATGGTTCAAGCCCGGACCTGGTGGCTTGCTTGCTTACTTTCCCTCTCTCTCTTGCTCACTTTGTCCCTCTCTGGTCAAATAAAAATAAACAAATAAAATTAAATTAAATAATTCTTTAGAAAATGAAATCAAATAAGCAAAACAGAAAACATTACTCACTAGTAAAGGTACGTAGTATTTGGTGAAACATTTGGTTCAAATATGTTTATGGATGTGTGTGTGTGTGTGTGTGTGTGTGTGCCTTTCTCACTATGGGTTGCAGTCACAGAAGTCTGACAGTCACTGAAATTCACCTGTTAACTCTGCAGGGTAAGATTGAGGGGAACTGGGCTGGCTGGTGGCATGGTGGTTAAGGGCACTGGACTCCCACATGGCTGACCACGGTTCAAGTCTCAGACCTGCCAGCTTGCTTTTTCACTTTCTCTTTCTCTCTCTCTCTCTCTCTCTATCTATCTATCTCTGACCCTCTCTGGTCAA
>NW_006159755.1:1880940-1886961 GCF_000334495.1 Tupaia belangeri chinensis | reverse complement strand
GTTTGTTTCAATATACAGCCTAAAGTGTTCCCCGCTCCAGTTGTGGCTTCCCAGGCACCACATAGTAGGATTTCTTTATTTTTTTTTTAAAGAATTATTTTATTTATTATTCTTTTAATTTGACCAGAGAGAGACAGAGAAAGAGAGGGAGAGTGAGGAAACAAGCCACCACGTCCAGGACTCAAACTGCAGTTGGCCATGTGGGAGTCCAGCGACAACCGACAACTGCCACACCACCTGCAGGCCCCATAGTAGGATTTCAATGAATATCAATGGAAAGAACAACCTTGAGGCTTTGTGAGAATGGGGAAGCTAGGAAGTAACTGTGTTAAACTGGAATATGTTATTTTTAAAAATAATTATTATTTAATTTTATTTATTCATTCATTTATTTTTATTTGACCAGACACACACACACACACACACACACATACATGTGGGAGTGTCCAGCACCTTAACCACTATGCCATCTACTGACCCCTAAACTGGGGTATGTTAACCTGAAGCTATTGATAGAAATTAGGGAGTGGGTGAAGGTCTTTTGTTTGTTTGTTTGTTTCTTTTTTTTTTTTTTTAGAGAGGTTTTTGCTATAGGGCATGTGTGCTCACTAGAGAGGCAGAGAGAGACAAAGTGAGAAATCACCCCCCAGTAGGGATGGTCACTCCTCAATCCCTTCTCCTCCATTCTCCTCTCAGGTTCTTGGGCACGCATGCACACGTGCCCTGCGTGAGTTTAAGTCACCGGATCCGGGACTTGAACTGCAGTCGACTGACTACATGGGAGTCCAGCGACATAGCCGTTGCACCAACTGCTGTTCCCATGTTGTTGCTGTTGTTGTTGTTGTTTTCTGTAAGGCCTGGGTGCTCACCAGAGATAGAGGAAAAGTGAGAAGTCACCCCCCAGAGGGGATGACCACGCCTCAATCCCTTCTCCTCTATTCTCTCCTCTTAGGGTTCTGGGCATGCACCCACACGCCGAGTGTGATTTTTAAACTGCCAGGTCTGGGACTCAAACCAGGGAGTCAGCCGTGTAGGATCCAGAGCTATCTGCTGGCCTTGGATGAGGCCTTTGAAGTTTATTTCATGAGAGAAAGAGAGAAGGAAGAAGGACCAGGCACTCTTTAACAGGATCCTGTCAGGCCTTTATCCCCTTCCCCCAACCCTCCAGCTTGTCAGGGTCTGGGCTATGCACCCAGAGTGTTCAGCTCAACTTAGGTTTGCGCTGCGCTGGGCCATGTGGCTTCCAGCACTGCAGGTCAGTATACCACCACTGAGGGGGGGGGCCGCGGAAGGGCTTTTAAAGACGAGAGTGGGGCCTTGTCACAGGCTGTCTTTTTATTTGCCTCATGGAAAGGAGGAATGAGAGCTCTTAAATAAAAACTGGGAAATACCTTCGGGAGAAAACTGGGAAAGATGTTATATAGAGGAATAGTTTTATGTACTGGTACTGTCAGGTGGTGTGATGATTAAGGGTGCTGGTCTCCCACGTGGTCAGACTGTGGTTCAAGTCCTGGACCTGGTGGCTTGCTTTCTCACATTCCCTCTCTCATTCTCTATGTTTCTCTCTGGTCAAATTAAAATAAAGTTAAATAAAATAATTATTTAAAAAATAATTATATGTACCCATGGGTATGCACACATGCACAGTTTTTTTTCTTTTTCACAAGAAGGAATTATGAAATTAAAATAGTCAAATCCTGACAGCTGTGAAATATGCTTTTGAAGGGAGAACTTCATAGGGCCAAATAAGTGGATTAAGTGGATTATAAGTTGATAGAGTTCCAGATGCCTTTTTTGAAAAGGATTACTTTATTTAACCTTATTTATTTATTCATCTATTTCAATTTGACCAGATAGGGACAGAATAAGTGAATGAAAGAGAGAGAGAGAGAGAGAGAGAGAAAGCAAGAAAACAAGCTGCCAGGTCCGGGACTTGAACCACAGTTGACCATGTGGGAATCCATTACCCTTAACCACCACACTCCTGCTGGTCTCCAGATGCTTTTTAAAAAGATGTGTTTACATGGGACCAGCAGATAGCATAATGGCTACATCACTAGACTCCCATATAGTCAACTGCAGTTCGAATCCCAGACCCAGTGGCTTAAATGCACGTTGGCGTGTGTGCGTGTGTGCCCAAGATCCCAAGAGGAGAGTGGAGAAGAAGGGATTGTGGCATGGCCAACCCCCCTGGGGGTGATTTCTCACTTTCTGTCTCTCTGGTGAGCACATGTGCCCTATAGTAAAAAAACAAAAAAACAAAAAAACAAAAAACAAACTCTCCAAAATAAAAAGATGTGTTTACCCACTATTTGGGGAGGACAATTTGGCATTATAATTTTCAAAGGTATGACCTTTTAATCAGCTACTCTACTTTATGTATCACCTTTATAATCATAAAAAATAACAAAAGCTTTTATTCTGGAACTAAAAGTAAAACCAGAGAAGACCCTGCTTAAATTATAATTGCTGGGGACTTGGCAGGTGGTGATGGTTAAGGCACTGAATTCCCACATGGCTGACTGCAGTTCAAGCCCCAGACCTGGCAGCTTGCTCTTGCACTGCCCCCCTCCCTCTGTCCCTCTCTGGTCAAATTAAAAAAAAAAAAAAGATGAATAAAATTTAAAAAAGAGATTTTTTTGGAGAGATTTTTGCTGTAGGGTGCATGCGCCCACCAGAGAGACATAAAGCAAGAACTCACCCTCCAGAAGGGATGGTCATACTGCAATCCCGTCTCCATTCTCCTCTTGGTATTTGGGCATGTGTGCACGTGCACCCAGCATGAGTTTTACACTGCTGGGTCCTGGACTCAAACCACAGTCGACTATGTGTGAATCCAGCAACATAACCATCATGCCATCTGCTGGTCCCAAGAACTGGAAAGTTTAATGAGCGGCCCGACATGCAGACTGCCGTTGGGCCCTGGCCTGCCCTAGTACTCCCACCCCGCAACTCCTCAGCCTTCAGAATCCAAGAGCAGCCCTGTCTCCGGTGCAGGCCACGGCCGAATGCTGGCAAACCCGTGTTCAAGCACCTTCACTGCAGGTCTTGGCCCAGCTGCCTCGTGTGGGGGGCACCTTCTCCGACTTCCAGGTAACAGGCGCTGGTGTCCACTCTGTCTTCCACCAGGGGCACAGGACATCCATAGGTCTTGCCAGAACCTTAGAAGTTGGGAAAAACTTTGAAATCTGAGCTCTTTCAGCAACCACATCCCCATTCATGTCACCTGTTGCCCGCAGCACCCTCAAGAGCAAGGCTCGAATCTCAGCCCTAGTGGCTTGAAAAACATGTTGGGCATGTGTGTCCCGAGTCCTGACAGTATAAAGAAATGGAAGAGAAGGGATCACAGTACGACCCTGCCCCAATGGGGGTGCTTTCTCCCTCCCTCTCTGTATTTTTCTTTTTCTTTTTTCTTTTTTTTTTCTGAGAGAGATTTGGGTATAGGGCATGTGCACTTGCCAAAGAGCCAGAAAGTGAGAAAACACCCCCATACCCCCCACCAGGGGGAGAGCCATGCCGCAATTCCTTCTCCTCCATTCTCTCAGGATTTTGGGCACACATGCTTGTGATATGTTTCAAGGCACTGGGTCCAGGACTTGAACCATGGTCGACCATGTGGTAGTCCAGTGACATAATCATTATGCCATCTCCTGGTCCCATCTCTCTGTATTTTTCTGGCAAACGCCTGTACCCTATAACAATAAAAAGTCGGAGCCAGCAGGTGGTGTGGTGGTTAAGGCACTGGAGTCCCACATGGCTGACCAAGATTTGAGTCTTGGACCTGGTGGCTTGAAAAATCACACCAGACACATGTGCATGCATGCCCCAAATCCCAAAGAGACTGGAGGAGGAGGAATTAGAATGTGACCATCTATCCTGGGGGGCGAGTGCTCATTTTTCCTCTCACGGTTGGTTTCTGTCTTTCTCTGTCAACCGTTTGCATCCTATGGCAAAAACCTTTTTTTTTTTTCTTTTTTTAAAAAAAAGATGAAGTTCTCAAAATTTTTTCTTTTGTGTGAATGCCCCAGTGATCCCATTATTTAAATGTCAAGCCTCCTACCCCACATTCTCCAAATCCTTGACAGGCTCTGTTCCCCCATGGCACCAAGGGCCCTCTGCTGGCCTGTAGAAACCACTTTACATTTGTTGTCTCCATTAAAAGGACAGTGGAGAAGTGGCACACAAAGCTTGGAGCCAGTGAAGGGCCCAGCAGGGCCAGGGTCTGGGAGCTAAGTGTGGGAATGTGTGCCTGCTTCCTCTGGGTCAGCACTGAAGACTGGGGGTGGGCCCCAGGTGAAGTCCCCCAGGTCCTGGGAGGCCGGCTCTTTGCTCACAATGTGCTGTGCTGAAAGTGAAAGTCAGTCCCCTGCCGTGGCCTGGGGAAGCACTACTATCCCTCCGCCCAGCCTTTCCTACCCAAATCGTCCCCTCAGGAAGTCTCTGATTTCCTGCCTATGGGACCCTGACCGCTGGGACCTTCCTCCCCAGGTCGGACGGTGAAGTAATGGAAAGAGAGAATGCCGGGCCTGGTGTCAGAGCCACCTAGGGATTTGAGTCCATCCCATCTGGGGAGGTGACTTGGACAAGGGACACTGAGTGACAGCTTCCCCATGTGGAATCTGAGCCAGCCGAAGGGTGGGGGATTGAGGGGATCACATCAGCCCGGCATCTGGCATCTGCTCACCCTTCTCTGCCCAGCACTCTGGTGCCCTTGGGAGTGGCCCCTTTCTCACCCCTAGTCCCTGTGGTTTAGATGGGACTGACCCTAACCAGAGGCTTCAGGATGACCTGGGAATCCAACTTTGCCAGTCCTCCCTGTCCCCTGGCCACACTGACCGACTCAAGGAGAGCCGGTCTGGGAATCTTTGTTGGAAAGTGACAGAGGGTGGGGGGATGATCCTTCTTGCAGCAAAGCTGGTGTTTCTGGTGGCCGTTCCATGACTGTGAGAGGCCCTGCCTGGGGGAGTAGCTAGCCTAGAGGAGAGCAGACAGGATGACAGACGTCACTTGGGCATCATGATCCAGCCGTGCCTGCAGTTGGTGCACTCTAGGCTTGGTAGTAACTTACGTTTCAGTTGAATCATTTATAAGGGAAAGAAACTCTTCTAGTAGTTCCTACGTCCCCATGAAGGTTTCGTGAGTGACTGTTAGGCACCTGTGCATGCACCTGATGTGTTTTAAGAGGACAAGCTGGCAGAGTGGCTAAGGTGCGGGACTCCCATGTGGCTGACTGCAGTTTGAGCCCTGGACCCAGGAGCTTGAAAATCACAACAGGAGTGTGTGCATGCATGCCCAAAATCCCAAGAGGAGATTGGAGGAGAAGGACAGTGGCATGGCCATTCTATCTGCACACCAGGTGCATGCACAGGTACCCAGGATCCCGAGTAGCTGGAACGCTGGAGAGAGGGGATCTTAGCAAGATAAGACTTTGCCGAGACTACTTTATTCTTTCTCTTTTGCATTTGCATGTACATGTGCTATCCTTAAAAAAAGTTTAAGGGGCTGGCACATGATTAAAGGCATTGGATTCCCACATGGTCATTCATGATTCAAATCTTAGACCTGGAGGCTTGCTTTCTCCCTTTTCCTTTTTCTCTCTCTCTGTCTCTTTCTGGTCAAATAAAAAAAATAATATTAACAAATGGAATGAAAGAAATAAGTCTTTAAAAAAAGTTTAATAGATGTTTATGTGACTTGCTGTGTGCCAGGCTCTGTTCTAAGTCCTCTGCATTCATTATTTTACAAATGCCTATAGTATTATCCTTGTACAGATGAGGCATAATGAAGTTAGCTAACTGACGTGCCCAAGAACAAGCCCTGGGATAGAGCCTGCCATCCTTCAATGTCCTTCCCAAAGAGATCCTGCTCTGGAAAGCCTTTCCTGACCTCCCTAACAGGAAGTGACCTCCCTAACAGGCGTGGCTGAAACACCTGTGGGTTGCAAACTTTTCTCAGCTTAGGCTGAGCTCAGACACAGGCCTCAGTAGCCAGCCTCAGCACCCCTCAGCAGCCACTTGGCCC
>NW_006159755.1:1871497-1880654 GCF_000334495.1 Tupaia belangeri chinensis | reverse complement strand
CCCTCTGCTGGCCTGTAGAAACCACTTTACATTTGTTGTCTCCATTAAAAGGACAGTGGAGAAGTGGCACACAAAGCTTGGAGCCAGTGAAGGGCCCAGCAGGGCCAGGGTCTGGGAGCTAAGTGTGGGAATGTGTGCCTGCTTCCTCTGGGTCAGCACTGAAGACTGGGGGTGGGCCCCAGGTGAAGTCCCCCAGGTCCTGGGAGGCCGGCTCTTTGCTCACAATGTGCTGTGCTGAAAGTGAAAGTCAGTCCCCTGCCGTGGCCTGGGGAAGCACTACTATCCCTCCGCCCAGCCTTTCCTACCCAAATCGTCCCCTCAGGAAGTCTCTGATTTCCTGCCTATGGGACCCTGACCGCTGGGACCTTCCTCCCCAGGTCGGACGGTGAAGTAATGGAAAGAGAGAATGCCGGGCCTGGTGTCAGAGCCACCTAGGGATTTGAGTCCATCCCATCTGGGGAGGTGACTTGGACAAGGGACACTGAGTGACAGCTTCCCCATGTGGAATCTGAGCCAGCCGAAGGGTGGGGGATTGAGGGGATCACATCAGCCCGGCATCTGGCATCTGCTCACCCTTCTCTGCCCAGCACTCTGGTGCCCTTGGGAGTGGCCCCTTTCTCACCCCTAGTCCCTGTGGTTTAGATGGGACTGACCCTAACCAGAGGCTTCAGGATGACCTGGGAATCCAACTTTGCCAGTCCTCCCTGTCCCCTGGCCACACTGACCGACTCAAGGAGAGCCGGTCTGGGAATCTTTGTTGGAAAGTGACAGAGGGTGGGGGGATGATCCTTCTTGCAGCAAAGCTGGTGTTTCTGGTGGCCGTTCCATGACTGTGAGAGGCCCTGCCTGGGGGAGTAGCTAGCCTAGAGGAGAGCAGACAGGATGACAGACGTCACTTGGGCATCATGATCCAGCCGTGCCTGCAGTTGGTGCACTCTAGGCTTGGTAGTAACTTACGTTTCAGTTGAATCATTTATAAGGGAAAGAAACTCTTCTAGTAGTTCCTACGTCCCCATGAAGGTTTCGTGAGTGACTGTTAGGCACCTGTGCATGCACCTGATGTGTTTTAAGAGGACAAGCTGGCAGAGTGGCTAAGGTGCGGGACTCCCATGTGGCTGACTGCAGTTTGAGCCCTGGACCCAGGAGCTTGAAAATCACAACAGGAGTGTGTGCATGCATGCCCAAAATCCCAAGAGGAGATTGGAGGAGAAGGACAGTGGCATGGCCATTCTATCTGCACACCAGGTGCATGCACAGGTACCCAGGATCCCGAGTAGCTGGAACGCTGGAGAGAGGGGATCTTAGCAAGATAAGACTTTGCCGAGACTACTTTATTCTTTCTCTTTTGCATTTGCATGTACATGTGCTATCCTTAAAAAAAGTTTAAGGGGCTGGCACATGATTAAAGGCATTGGATTCCCACATGGTCATTCATGATTCAAATCTTAGACCTGGAGGCTTGCTTTCTCCCTTTTCCTTTTTCTCTCTCTCTGTCTCTTTCTGGTCAAATAAAAAAAATAATATTAACAAATGGAATGAAAGAAATAAGTCTTTAAAAAAAGTTTAATAGATGTTTATGTGACTTGCTGTGTGCCAGGCTCTGTTCTAAGTCCTCTGCATTCATTATTTTACAAATGCCTATAGTATTATCCTTGTACAGATGAGGCATAATGAAGTTAGCTAACTGACGTGCCCAAGAACAAGCCCTGGGATAGAGCCTGCCATCCTTCAATGTCCTTCCCAAAGAGATCCTGCTCTGGAAAGCCTTTCCTGACCTCCCTAACAGGAAGTGACCTCCCTAACAGGCGTGGCTGAAACACCTGTGGGTTGCAAACTTTTCTCAGCTTAGGCTGAGCTCAGACACAGGCCTCAGTAGCCAGCCTCAGCACCCCTCAGCAGCCACTTGGCCTCTTTCTCTGCTATCTGTCATCTGCAGCTCCCCTGAGGTACCCTCCCAGGCCAGGCCCAAACCAAGGAAGGTGGTGGTGAGAGGACCTAGTCTAAACCTGGGCCTCAACGCTGGGCAGCTGGAGACCAAGCATCTGTCCAACCCCAGGAGGTGTGGGAAGGAATTGGGACAAGGCATGAATGTATCCTGGCCTCTCCAAACTAGTCATGTGACTGTTCCCTCCATGCCTCAGTTTCCTCAAGAGTAAGATGAGGATGTTACTGGGGCACGTCTCCCAGGAACCCAGGGTGGGTCCTATGGGAATGAGTAAAGCAGACGCTTCTTTTCTCAGGGAAGTTTGGCAGTTGCTGAATGGTAAGTTGCCTGCTGGACTTTAATTCCTTTATTTATTCCTTTCTTTTTCAAGCTGTCAAGTTTGAGACTCAAACCGTGCAGTCGGTCACGTGGGATCCAGCTGCCTTAACCTCTGCACCATGGGCCGGCCTTTAATTCCTTTATTGGCTAATTGAGCATCTATTGTGTGAAGGCAGTGTCTGAGACACTGGCAATCCTTCAGACAGCAAAACAGGCAGAGATCCTTACTGTCAGGAGCTCATTGAAGAGCTCTGGTACCTGGGAGGTTTCTGAGCTGCTGGCTTTGACCAGACCCTTCTGTCCTGGGGGTGGAGAAGGGCTGATGGCCCTGGAAAGCCTTCCCTGACCACCCTAACAGAAAGTGAGATTGACTGTGTTCTCCCTCCAGCTCTGCGGCCTCTTGTGCGGTGATCTTGCCTCCAAGGATGTTCGTCTCCCCGCCCTCTGTTATTGACTCAGTATTTGTGTTCGGTTCCCCCCGCCCCCCAACTCACTGGTTGAAGCATCAGCTCGTAGTAGGATGGTATTCAGAGGTGGAGACTTTAGGATACAGTTAGGTTTTTATTTTTTAGAAGTTTTTGCCTTAGGGCACATGTGCTCACTGGAGAGAGAGAGAGAGACAGATGCAGTGAAGGAAAGTGAGAAATCACCCCCTGGGGGATGGTCACGCACAATCTCCTCCTGAGATCTTGGGTATGCACATACACACACCCAGCATGAGTTTCAAGCCACCGAGTCCGGGACTCAAACCGCAGTCGGCCATGTGGGAATCCAGTGATGTAACCACTATACCATCTGCTGGCCCCAGGATAAAGTTAGGTTTAAAGAAGTTATAACTTCCTGGGATGGGGTTAGCATCCTTGTATGAAGGCAAGGACCAGAGCCTTCTCTCTGTGAGGACGCTGCAAGAAGGCAGCCATCTGCGAGCCAGAAAGTGTGCCCTCACCAGGAGCCAAGTCTGTCGGCACCTTGATCTTGGGCCTCCCAGCCTCCGGAACTGTGATGAAGAGATGCCTGCTGTTAAACCACCCAGGCTATGGGACTGCGTTAGAGCAGCCTGAGCAGACTAAGATGCAAAGTGGGGTCAGATGGACGGCTCTGCTCGACTGGGAGGGCCTTCCCCTTGGGGAAAGGCTGGCACAGCCATTTGTGGTTAAATATTATCCTCTCCTCACCTCTGTCCCTCCTACTCCTGCTCCCAGCCACCTCCTCAGGGAGATCAGGCCATAAATGCTGCCATTTGATCTTTTTCCAGAGCTGTGGCTTCCTGGGAGGAGCCACACCAGCTGACCATCTCCCTTCTACTGTAAGCTGGGGTCTGCAGGGGGACGACGGGAGGTCCAGGACTGGGGCTGAGGTCTGGGGTGGGAACACTCGCCTCCTGCCCCGCCCCACCCCACCCCACCCCAGCATACACACACACACACACACACACACACAGGTGGTTTTTCTTGGTTACATCATACACAAGGCTCCTCCAGTGGCTCCCTGTGGAGCTCCTGGACTGGCTTAATGAGCCCCTCAGGTGCCACCTCAGGCAAGACGTCCCAGCCCCCCTGGTTTCTGGGAAGCAAAAATAATTCAGAGAAGTGGGCATCCTCACTGAGGGGGATCTGCTCCAGACCCCTCAGAAGCAAGGAGGGTAAGCCCCATTTTGCCTCAACCAGGCTTCTTTAACTTTGAGCCTGCAGTAATAGTCCTAGACTCCAGAATATGTTGCCAGAAATCGTGGGTAGGGGAATGCATCCTAGCCAGATCGTACTCGACAATATCCAAAGAGAATCCTTCTTGTCTCACTATTTCCCATCTTTAAAGGAACTCTAAAATAGTATGATTTTGGGCTAGCTGTTGGTGTGGTGGTTAAGACAGCTGGATCCTACATGGCTAACAGCTTGATTAAAGTCCCAGACCTGGTGCTTTGAGGAACACACCAGGCAGGTGTGTGTGTGTGTCCAAAATCCTGAGAGGAGACTAGAGGAAAAGGGAATTCAGTGTGGCCAACCCCCCTGGGGGGGGTGTGATTTCTCACTTTCCCTCTTTTTTTTTTGGAGAGATTTACGCTATAGGGTACACATGCGCTCACCAGACAGACAGAGAGAGACATAGAGAGAGAAAGCGAGAAATCACCCCCCAGGGGGGATGGTCACGCCGCAATCCCTTCTCCTCCATTCTCCTCTCGGGATCTTGGGCACGCACGCACACGCGCCTGGCGTGAGTTTTAAGCCACCAGGTCCGGGATGCGAACCGCGGTCAACTACGTGGGAGTACAGTGACATAGCCATTACGCTAACTGCTGGTTCCCTCACTTTCCCTCTTTTTGTCAGTATCTGTCTCTGTCTGGTAAGCACACAGCCCTATAGCAAAAGAAAAAAAAATGTATATATATATTTATAGATATGATTTATTCATCATTCCTAGTATACATATGAGAACACTTAGGTTCCAGGCAACAAACTATGGAATGAATTCCCAGGACTCAGAGACAAGTTGGTGACTCTAAAGCCTAGTTTTGTTTTATGCCTGGTTCTAGGAAGAGTAAGGGAAGAGAGTTCGTCAAACCTCTGCTCGTGACAGACATCACTAATCAATTACGGTGTGGCAGACATCACTAATCCACTGCGGTACTCTTTTCTAAAAAGCTCTGAGGGGGAACCAGCAGTTAGCGTAATGGCTATGTCGCTGGACTCCCACGTAGTTGACCGCGGTTCGCGTCCCGGACCCGGTGGCTTAAAACTCACGCCAGGTGCGTGTGCGTGCGTGCCCAAGATCCCTAGAGGAGAATGGAGGGGAAGGGATTGCGGTGTGACCATCCCTCCTGGGGGGTGGTTCTCGCTTTCTGTCTCTATGTCTCTCTGTCTGTCTGGCGAGCGCACATGCCCTATAGCGAAAAACCTCTCCAAAAAAAAAAAAAGTAAAAAGCTCTGAGACAGCTATGAACGCCCCAACACAACACTCCAAACCTTCATCACTTACCACATCATGTTCAGCTGGCTCCTCGCCTTACTGGTAATAGGCTGCTCAAGAGAAGCCAGATCTCACAGGGGTACTGCAATTTGAACTCTAAACCTGGTCACATAAGCAAATGCCCAGGATTTGATGGGTTGGAGGACTACAGGAAGGGCATTGCAGTATGGCCAGGCCCTATGGAGGAGGCTCACGGCTCTCGCTCTCTCTCACACGTACACGCATGCATGCCCTCACACCTATCATGAATAAAGATGAAAATTAAAAAGAAAAAGAAGGTCATAGCCACAGTATTTACCATCTTGTGAGCCACATCAGCAACCTTGCACCCTCAGGACTTAGGCACAACCCCAAAATGCCCTGTTACTAGACCCTGGGACCCCACACACTACATGCTGTTCTTGGATTGAGAGAGTTTGCTTAGTTCTTATATCAATCCCAGGATTGAGTATTTGTCCCATCCCCTGTCCTGACTCCCTTAGATGAGGAAACTAAGGCTCAGAGAGGGCCAGTCACCTTTCTAAAGCTAAACGGCTCCAGCGTGGCTGTGAACCTGGGCTCTCCCAATTCCAGTGCCTAGGGACTCTCCCATACCCTACATGAGCCATGGGTCCATACTGGCCTCTCTCAGCTCTGTTCCTGGCAACCTGCCCTCCCTCCCTCGGGAGAAATCACCCCCCAGGGGGGATGGTCACGCCGCAATCCCTTCTCCTCCATTCTCCTCTCGGGATCTTGGGCACGCACGCACACGCGCCTGGCGTGAGTTTTAAGCCACCAGGTCCGGGATGCGAACCGCGGTCAACTACGTGGGAGTACAGTGACATAGCCATTACGCTAACTGCTGGTTCCCTCACTTTCCCTCTTTTTGTCAGTATCTGTCTCTGTCTGGTAAGCACACAGCCCTATAGCAAAAGAAAAAAAAATGTATATATATATTTATAGATATGATTTATTCATCATTCCTAGTATACATATGAGAACACTTAGGTTCCAGGCAACAAACTATGGAATGAATTCCCAGGACTCAGAGACAAGTTGGTGACTCTAAAGCCTAGTTTTGTTTTATGCCTGGTTCTAGGAAGAGTAAGGGAAGAGAGTTCGTCAAACCTCTGCTCGTGACAGACATCACTAATCAATTACGGTGTGGCAGACATCACTAATCCACTGCGGTACTCTTTTCTAAAAAGCTCTGAGGGGGAACCAGCAGTTAGCGTAATGGCTATGTCGCTGGACTCCCACGTAGTTGACCGCGGTTCGCGTCCCGGACCCGGTGGCTTAAAACTCACGCCAGGTGCGTGTGCGTGCGTGCCCAAGATCCCTAGAGGAGAATGGAGGGGAAGGGATTGCGGTGTGACCATCCCTCCTGGGGGGTGGTTCTCGCTTTCTGTCTCTATGTCTCTCTGTCTGTCTGGCGAGCGCACATGCCCTATAGCGAAAAACCTCTCCAAAAAAAAAAAAAGTAAAAAGCTCTGAGACAGCTATGAACTCCCCAACACAACACTCCAAACCTTCATCACTTACCACATCATGTTCAGCTGGCTCCTCGCCTTACTGGTAATAGGCTGCTCAAGAGAAGCCAGATCTCACAGGGGTACTGCAATTTGAACTCTAAACCTGGTCACATAAGCAAATGCCCAGGATTTGATGGGTTGGAGGACTACAGGAAGGGCATTGCAGTATGGCCAGGCCCTATGGAGGAGGCTCACGGCTCTCGCTCTCTCTCACACGTACACGCATGCATGCCCTCACACCTATCATGAATAAAGATGAAAATTAAAAAGAAAAAGAAGGTCATAGCCACAGTATTTACCATCTTGTGAGCCACATCAGCAACCTTGCACCCTCAGGACTTAGGCACAACCCCAAAATGCCCTGTTACTAGACCCTGGGACCCCACACACTACATGCTGTTCTTGGATTGAGAGAGTTTGCTTAGTTCTTATATCAATCCCAGGATTGAGTATTTGTCCCATCCCCTGTCCTGACTCCCTTAGATGAGGAAACTAAGGCTCAGAGAGGGCCAGTCACCTTTCTAAAGCTAAACGGCTCCAGCGTGGCTGTGAACCTGGGCTCTCCCAATTCCAGTGCCTAGGGACTCTCCCATACCCTACATGAGCCATGGGTCCATACTGGCCTCTCTCAGCTCTGTTCCTGGCAACCTGCCCTCCCTCCCTCGGAACTCTCCCCACACCTGGCCCTTCTCTCCACCCACCATGGTTCTCCTCCCAAAGAAGGCACCCAACCGGAAGGCCAGTTCATCTTAGGAAATTCCAGCCACGTGAGCAACCCTGAGCCAGGGATTCTGAGCAGCCGGTGGCTTTAGGAGAAACTGAAACTTGGCTGCCTGGGGGCGGAGTGGTCACTAAGGATTTAAAGAACTGCCACTTCCTTGGGCCCCCAGAGGGCACTGGAAGGTCATCGCTGTCGCTGTGAGGGAAACCCAGTGGCGTGAACCTCCACCCTCCTTGCCTAAGCCATGCATCTCTGTGGGGCCGACGGGCTGCTAATCGTGATGGTGAGTACAGGGGACCAGGGCTGGGGAAAGAGACTAGGTCTCCAGTGTCCAGGCAGTGAGAAGTGCAGCTGGGAGCTCTTAGTCTCAGCTCTGTACCCATGGGCTGTGGGACCCAGGGCTCCACACACCCCCTCTCTGGGCCTCATTGTCCTCCCCCGATAAGTCAGGGAATTGGAATGAGACCTTTCCAGCTCTGACTGAAGTTCCAGCTTGGAACTTAGCCTCTGTGTACCTGCTCTCCTCACCCACCTGTTCTCCACCACTCTTAGAGCAGCCTACTTCTCCCTCCCCAGATGCCCCTGGTCAGATACAGGTGTCTGAGGCCTCCCCACTTCTCTCACTAGGGGTTCTTCTCCCAGCCCTGCCCTTAGCCCCTTTAATGCCTTTCCACTGCCCCACCCCTTGTAAAATGAGCCTGAATGCCTCGGAGCACGGCCAGGGGGAGCTGTGGGTGAACCTAGGAGCATATAGAGTCCTCGACCAGGGTGACAAGGGTCTTGTCTGAGGTCCTTACACTCAAAACACACCCCCAGAGCGACCTGGGGCTGGAGGTTGGGCTGGGCAGTCTCCAACAGTCACTCTCACCCTGGGTTTTTGAAGCTCTGGACATTTGAATGAAATATTCTAAGTCCCATCGACTCAGAGCAGGAGTGGTCACAGCTGCCAACCTTTGCGTCTCCTCCTGTGTCAGACACTTCATTTCTTTGTACTAGCTCACTGCCCGTCTAGGGCGTGAGCCACTTCAGAGCAGAGATTTCTGCCCGTTTTGTTCATGCCATGTCTCCCTAGCTCAGAGCCGGGCACAGAGCAGGCTGTCACTGGGCGTTTGTCGAGTCAGTGGATGTCAGCTTTGGGCCTGTGCTGGGCATGGCCACATGGAGCTGAATCAGACCGTGGCCTTGCCCTCACGAAGCTCACCAGTAGGAAACGCAGTCCCTTGACTGTGGACCTAACCACAATTGGAATAGCCATAACTGAACCTGGCACCCGCTGGCTGGGGGCTGCTGACCTGCACTGCAGGCTTTCCTCTTCTCCTCCGTCAGCCCGTGACGGAAGGTCGGATGAAGCACCTGGGTACAGAGAAGCGAGTGACCTGCCCAGAGTGAAGTGGCTAGTAAGAGTGTGGGGTTTGCAGTCAGCCTATGGGCGGGTGGTGGGATCCCACATGGCCAACTCTGTAGTTCGAGTCCTGGACCCAGCAGCCTGAAACACACTCTGGGCGTGTGTGCTTGCATGCCCAAAATCCTGGAGAAGGGATTGTGATGCGACTGTTCCCCATTGGTGGCGGGGGTGCTTTCTCACTTTCTCTGTCTCTCTTCAGTGAGCACACGTCCCCTCTGGAAAATTAAAATAAAAATATAGTTGGGGGTTTGAAGCCAGTTCCGTCTGAGTTTGATTCTCCCGTGTGCACCCCC
>NW_006159755.1:1863054-1868860 GCF_000334495.1 Tupaia belangeri chinensis | reverse complement strand
TGCCCTGGGTTCAGGCGCTAGTAAGAGTGTGGGGTTTGCAGTCAGCCTATGGGCGGGTGGTGGGATCCCACATGGCCAACTCTGTAGTTCGAGTCCTGGACCCAGCAGCCTGAAACACACTCTGGGCGTGTGTGCTTGCATGCCCAAAATCCTGGAGAAGGGATTGTGATGCGACTGTTCCCCATTGGTGGCGGGGGGGCTTTCTCACTTTCTCTGTCTCTCTTCAGTGAGCACACGTCCCCTCTGGAAAATTAAAATAAAAATATAGTTGGGGGTTTGAAGCCAGTTCCGTCTGAGTTTGATTCTCCCGTGTGCCCCCCCGCCCCATGTGAGCTGTGGGCAGGATGCAGGGCGAAGCTGCCATTACCATGAGCTGTGCAGTGTCCACAGGGGCGTGTGGGTGCTGAGTAAGCAAGGGGGGCTGATGGGAGGGCAGGGACCCTCAAGAACTTGGCTGAGGGGAAGGCTAGCCGGGCAGGGTGGATGGTGCAAGCTCCCCCAGAGACCCCTGAGCCCCTCTGCCTTGCACCCGCCAGGACCCTGAGCAGCATCAGAGACAGCTGAAGAAGAAACAGAAGAACCGGGTGGCCGCCCGGCGCAGCCGGCAGAAGCACACAGACAGGGCGGATGCCCTGCACCAGGTGGGGACACTGGCCTTCCTTATCCCTCATTCGCTCAGCAGCCCAGCCGGCTCTTCTCCATTCTGCCTGTAAACAGATCTCCTGAGAGGGCTGTATTTTCCCAAATTACTTGAGTTTCGGAAGAGGAAAAGGCCCTGTGGCTGAGGTTTGGAAATCTCTGGGTGCTGAGTGCTGTGGCAGGTCCATGCTGGGCTCTGAGGACACAAAGATGCATCCTCATCCTGGTCCTGACCTGGGACATCCCCCATCTGGATGAAGGGAGAAAGGAAGTGGAAGCACTTGTTCAAGTTGAATTCCTGCTCCCCACCAGGTCCAGGGCCTGCGCTTTGTGACTAACTTCCCTGTGGGACAGGATTCAGGTGGTGCCTGAGATCCCACTGAAAATTCTGCCTCAGGATTAAGATGTGCAGGGCTTTGAGTCTCAGTTGCAAGTTGCATCCTCCTTTTCTTCACCAAGCTTCACTTTCCTCATCTGAAAATGGGGACACAATCTCAACCTGCTGGCAGGACCCCAGGGAGACCACAGCAGATGGAGGAAGGCTGAGGAGCCCATGGCAGAAGGAGCTGGCACTCTGAGTAGGGAGACCCCGCCCAGTTCTGAGGGCGCTGGGCTAAAAGCTGGTCTCGGGTTCTGCAGGAGCCTGTCCGGCTCTGGGCATTAGAGAGGGGAGTAGAATCCGTGGGCCTCCCAGCCCCAAGGCCCTGTCTCTCTGCAGCCTCACTCCACCTCTGTCCTCTTTTCCCAGTGTCCCTTTGCTCCACTCTGACTGCACCCTGCTCTCTTCTTTCTCAGGCCAGCCTCCTCAGGGGCTCTGTTCCTTCCTTTTTTTTCTTAGAGAGAGAAAAATTTTTGCTATAGGGTGTGTGTGTTCACGGGAGAGATAGAAAGCAAGAAATCAGCCCCAGAGGGCTTGGCCATGCCGTAATCCCTTCTCTTCCATTCTCTTCTTGGGATCATGGGCACCATGCACTCTCACCTGAAAACACTGCTAGATCCAGGACTCGAACCATGGTCAACTACGTGGGAGTATAGTGATATAACCATTACGTCATTTGCTGGTCCTCAGGCACCCTGTTCCTTCTACCTGGAATGGTCTTCCACTCAGAGAGCAGCCTGCTCATCCGTATTTCTTTGAGGGGGTTTTTGTTGTTGTTATTGTTAGATGTTACTTCTTAGAAGGGCCTTTCTAAACCATTCGATCTAAAGACCTCATTAGGGGCAGCGGTGGCATAGTGGTTAAGAGTCCCACGTGGAGGTCAGCAGGTGGCGTAGCGGTTAAGGTGCTGGCCTCCCACATGGTTGACCGCAGTTCGAGTCCCAGACCAGACCTGGTGGCTTGAACATCATGCCAGGTGTGTGTGCTTGCATGCTCGGAATCCCAGAAGGAGAATGGAGAAGAGATTGCTGCATGTCGATCACCCCTGGGGGAGATTTCTCACTTTTCCTCTCTCTAGTGAGCGCATGTGCCTATGGGAAATGAAAAAAAAAAAAAAAAGTCCCACGTGGCTGACTGCACTGTTCAAGTCCAGAAACTCAGTGGCTTGAAAAAGTACTCCAGGCATGTGTGTGTGTGAGCGCCCAAAATCCTGAGAGGAGAAGGGATTGTGAGGTGGTGGCCATTACCCCCAGGGATGGTTTCACTTTCTCTTTTTCTCTCTCTAGCCCAGTCTCTCTGGTGAGCACATGAGCCCTGTAACAAATTTTTAAATAAATAAATAAAATCAACAGACTGCTCTCTTCTTATCCTGCTTTATCTTTCTTCTTAGCTCTGACCTTCTATTTCATGTTCCATGAACGTTGTTTGTTTCCCTCCCCAGATTATGGGCAGGAAGCTAGTCTATTCTCTTCTCTTTCCACATCACCTAGAACAGTGCCTGGCAAAGAGGATAGTCTCAGTAACTCCCTGGGTAGTGACAGTGACCTGGGGACACACAGCCACTGGCAACATGCAGTGTTTTCGCTCGGACTGCCGTCACAAACACCATGAGCTGGGCAGCTTAAACCATGGGCACTTATTTCTCACAGTTCTGAAGGCTGGCAGGCCCAAGACCTGCTGAGGGCTCTTCTCCTGGCTTGCAGGTGGCCACCTTCTCATTGTGTGTCCATGGTCTTTCCTTGGTGTGAGTGAGATGGGGGAGTGAGTGACCCCTCCCATCTGTCCGGCAAAGCTACTGATCCAATCGGATTAGAACCTCACCTCACCGTTCAGTCCATTGCGTGGTGGTAGCAGTATGGAGTGGTAACAAGGGGAGACGAGGTCCGAGTTGGGCTTGAAGGATGATGGGGGTTTTCCAAGTCAACTAAGATAAGAAAATAGGGACAAATGAACAGTAGTGGCACAGGTGTGGGGGGCCAGCTCTCTGTGGACAGGGCGAGAATGAGGATTGGTGCTCAGGATGGCGCCTTCGAGACTCTGGGCTTTCCTTTATCCGTTCCTTCTGGAAATGCCTATTGGGTATCATCTGTGTGACAGACCCCGTTGTAAGCTTTGGGGATACAGCTGTGAGCATAGCAGGCAGAAACCCCACCTCCACCTCCACAGGGTTTGTAGTCTTACGACCAGACAGGCGAACAAATGATCCATAAAGTATTTGGGATGACAGATGGTGATAAGTCCTAGGGAGAACCAGGGCTTCTAATAAAGCGGGAAGAGGGAAGCAAGTTGTAGGGCGGGATGACCGGAATTTAACTAGGGAGCTCTCCCTGAATAGTGGCATTTGAGCAGCCTGCAGGTGGCTAATGAATGAATGAATGAATGAGTATGTGACTTGTTTCCTGGAGGTGAGTTGATACCCTTGGAGAATTCACGTGAAGGGTAATCTAATGATAGATTTTCCAAATGTCCATCACTCCACATGTAGAAACCAGCCTGGGAGTGGGCCTGCTAGTGGCTATGAGGCCTGTTAGAACTTTGAGTCCATGGCCTAGATTACTTTTATGCAAAAACACTTTTGCAACTTCCTTTTAGTTTCCAAAAAGAGGGTAAGGGGAGGACTGAAAGAAGCTGTTTGAGTTAAAATTCTCTCTGCATTTTCACTGTTGCTGTCATCATGAATGACCGTTCAGAACTGCACAGGGATTATTGTCCCAGAGGGTTCTCAGAACCTGGCATTCAGCAGCACCGAACTTAATAAGTGCTGATTCAGGGAACATCCCGTGCTGTCAACCTATGAAACAGTATCCTGAATCCTCCCACAGGGCTGCAGTCGGCGAGTTCTGGGTGCTGGGGAGGTCTGGCAGTGATATTAAGCAGACTTGAGATGTCCAGGACAGAATGACATCAAAGTTGCCACACAACATCCATGTCAAAATTAACATGGGGGGTGGGGGTCAAGTGTCCAGGCAGAGGAGACAGGAAATGTAGCCAGGAAGCAGAGTCCATCTGAGGGACAGGAAAGGAGGGGAGTCAGAAGGAAGGTGGGAGAGAGAAAACTGGAGGCCTGAGCTGGGGCCACCACGTTGGCCTCAAACCCATGACAGGAGTTTGGATTCTGGGAGTCACAGAAGCCTTTAAAGGACTTCGGCCTACATTAATGACGCTCATTGCATGGCTTCTCTGGGCCAAAAGATTGGGGTGGTTTCAGGGGTACACCAGTTAAGGGGTGATGGACCTCCCAAGCAGGACTGTGCCAGTTCAGGGAGCCAGTGGCAGGACAAGTATGGCCGACTTGAGTCTACTTGGGAGGTGGAGAAGGTGAAGACTTGGTGGGCAGTTGTGAGAGGCCGACCAGAGATTAGCCAAGGTGCCCAAGTTGGACATTCACAAGGTGGTAGCCTCTTTCCCCTGAAATTGAGGACCTAAGGGAGAGGGGTGCAGGGCTCACACTGGGCCCCTGATGCTGGCTGACACTCACTTCCCTCCATCTCTTCTCCCCCAGCAGCATGAGTCCCTGGAGAAACACAACCACAGCCTGAGGAAGGAGATCCAGGCCCTGCAGGCCGAGCTGGTGCAGTGGAGCAGGACCCTCCAGTTGCATGAGCGCTTGTGCCCCATGGACTATGCCTCTTGCTCAACTCTGGTGCCCCCTGACTGCTGGGACCAGGCCAAGGGATCCCCAGGCCTTGTGCCTCATGGACCACATGGCCACCAGGAACAGCTGGGCCTGGTTCAGACCCCCATCTCCTCCCCACCAGCTCAGCACCTCTCTCCAGATCCACAGCCTCATGATTCCCCTAGTCCCCTCCCATCTCCTCTGCCTTTGCAGTTCCTTGACCCCACTGTGGCAGCCACACCGCCTGCCAAACCATCTCCCAACTCTGTCCTGTCTGCCTTGTTCACTGGCTCCAGCTTACGGAGGTCCTCCCCTGGGCCCAGTGCACTCTTGCCCAGCCCTGCAGCCCAACCTGCCTCAGCACAGCCTCATGATCTGGAGCACCTCACTGGGGGAAGGCCAGGATCTTCTCCCCACAGCCCTTCATCAGCTCTGGGGCTCACACATCTGCAGAGCAGGGAGCACAGGCCTGTTTCCTCGGCAGCTGATCGGCAAGGGCTGGGTGTGGATGCCAGCACCTTCCCTCTCCTGGCCTTCCCACTGCTCTCCTCTGCTCAAGTTCACTTCTAACCTTTCCCTGGAGCTGGGCTGTCCCCCTCCTTGGGCTCAGGAAGCAGCCCCAGCACATGGGTATCTACCCCCATGGCTCCTCCTGCAGGAAGGAGGCTGCCCTTCTTGTTGACCAGCTCGCCCTTTGCCCAGGATTTCGCAGGGAGAAAGGAAGCTGTCACTGAGTGATGGGGGCTGACACTGTCACCACCACTGTTTTAGTCCTTTCTCACAGTTACCCTGCAACATCAAGATTTTCACTCTGATTTTCAGATAAGGAAAGAGGCTCAGAAAAGCTAAGTGACATGCCCAAAGTCACACAGCCTGTCTTGGGCTCTGAAACACTACTGTCTACTCCTCTGTCGCGGTGGGATCCTGGCCCAGGTGCCGTCAGGGCTGTAGTCCTGGAAACCGAGGCCTGATTTGAGGAGATTTGCATGCTGGGAACAGAGAGGGGTTCTTCCCTCTCTCTCCATTTTCAGAACCAGATGCCTGCAGTCCCAGAAACCCCAGTCTAGCTGAGGCCAGCCAGCCCAGTGTCTGGCTGGGGAGAAGCCAAGTGGAAACCCATGACTAGACACTTTCTTCCTCTAGGAGTGTTTTCAGTGTAGGGCAACTGAACC
>NW_006159755.1:1846598-1862688 GCF_000334495.1 Tupaia belangeri chinensis | reverse complement strand
AGTGTTTTCAGGGTAGGGAAACTGAACCTGTGGGTTGGAGTGGGAGAGACCTGGAAAAGACTCTCTGGGTTTCCTATAGGCTAGGTACCCATAGCTAAACCCAGGCTCCAGGGAGAGTCTGTAGGATCAGCTCACCAGGTTATTTCCAAGTCGCTCCTGCCTTCCCTGTCCCCTCAAGGCTATGGTGGGTGGACTTCTGAGAGCCGTTCATCTCACACACCAAGGCAGGAGGAAGGAGTGAGGGAAGGGCCAGGTGCAAGGTTATCTTCAAGCAGTGCTGGACTTGAACCTGGCATCAGTGAGGCCTGTGTCTTCCTAGATAACACCCCCACACCCTGCACTCCCAAGTCCCCATTGCCCTCAGTGGCGATGGATCCTAAGCAGCTCCCCCATTGCTCTTTGGCCTGAGCTGATGGCAGCTAGATGAACAAGGGCTGGGACCACGCAGCAACTTTGAGAGGGGGTTTCTCACTCAGACACCAGGACAGGCACCATAAGGCAGCTGGAGATGAGAAACCCCAGCTGTTCACCCAGACTGTCACGTGCACACACACACACGTACAACCAGACCTCTGTTAGGATTCAACACGCTCCTGGATGCTGAACACAGACCTCGGCACATATGTGATGGTAAATAAATTAATGTGTTTGCTAGTTCTCTTTGCTTTTCCTATTTGTTTAAAGCTCTGGTGTTGAAACCAAAGAGTCCGTGAAAAGGATGGAATGACCTAGAATATTAGGGGTGGATAACCCTCACAAGTCGCCTAATTTAGTCTCCCTTCCATATTACAAGTGAGGAAACTGAGGCCCAGAAATGAGATGAACTTGTATTAGTCCAGTGTAATTAGTCAAGGGTTGTCTCTCTACATATACTGGTTGTCAGAAAAGTCGTGATATGTTTTTGTATGTTTTTCTATGCAAAGATGTTTCATGACATTTCTGACAACCAAATACGTATCTATCTATCTATCTATCTATCTATCTATCTATCTATCTATCTATATATCTATATATAGTATATAGAGAGATGATGTATAATATATACACATACACACACACACACACACACACATATATGTAGAGAGAGAGGTTGATTTAAGAAATCTCACATGATTATGGAGACTGGTAAGCCCAAATCATCTGCAGGGTGGCCTGGCAGGTTGGAGATGCAGAAAGAGCTGATACTGTGGTTCACATCTGAAGGCTATCTGCTGCGGCATTCACTCTTGCTGGGAGGAGGCCAGTCTTTTAGTTCTATTCAGTCTTGAACTGACGAAACAAGGCCCATCCACATTTTGAAGGTTAATTTGCTTTATTGAACATCCACCACCTTAAATCTCATTTTAGAATACATAGAAACATCAGAATGTTTTTTTTTTTTTTTTGAGAGGTTTTCGCTATAGGGCGCGTGCGCTCGCCAGACAGACAGAGACATAGAGACAGAAAGCGAGAAATCACCCCCCAGGGGGGATGGTCACGCCGCAATCCCTTCTCCTCCATTCTCCTCTCAGGATCTTGGGCACGCACGCACACGCGCCCGGCGTGAGATTTAAGCCACCGGGTCCGAGACGCAAACCGCGGTCGACTACGTGGGAGTCCAGCGACATAGCCATTACGCTAACTGCTGGTTCCCACATCAGAATGTTTAACCACATATCTGAACTTCATGGCTCAGCCAAGATGACAAAATTAAACCATAATATCAGGGTCACATAGCAAAGGCATATTGCAGGGTGTAGATAGGAGCAGAGCTGGGATCACCAGCAGGTTCAGAGGGAGCAAGCTGCCAGGAGCCAAGATATTGTTGATTCGAGCTGGCCTGGAAATGAGACAAGAGTTGACATTTGGGACCATGGACCAGGACTCAATGGGGGGATGAGGTCTGGCCTACGTATATATACCCTGAAGTAAATCAGGTACCCAGCCACCATGGCACATGGTGCTAAGACACTGTGCTCAGCAGGCTGGGTACCTGGGGACCACATGCAAGGCCTGAGTCCAATTCCTGACCCAACCTAAAGGCCAGGTGAGGTGGTATGCACTTGTAATTGCCGTGACTTAGGGAGGCTGAGGCAGGAGGATCACAATCTGGCAAGACTCTGTCTTAAGGGGGAAAAAAGGTCTGGCGAGGTGGTGCAGTCTGTAGCATACGGATTGCAGAGCTGGAAGTGTTCGAATCTCCTGCCTTGCTGATATTAAATATGCTGGGTGTGCACTGGTGCCCAGACATCCTGATGAGTTGGAGGGATAAGGGAAGGGATTCGTGGCAAAACCAGACCCTGCTAAGGGCACCTCAATGTGTGTGTGCACTTGCTTTCTGTTATGGACAAAGTAAAATAAACTTGGGCTGGTTCTACAGAGCAAGATTAAGTGCAATGCATGGAAAGCTGAATCCCACATGGCTGACCTTGGTTTGGGTCCTGGCCCTGGCAGCTTGAGGAACATGCCAGAAGTGTGTTCCCAGGATTCTGATAGGGTGGAGAAATGGAGAAAAAGGATGTCAATGTGACCATGCCTCAATGGGGATGCTCTCTCTCTCTCTCTCTCTCTCACATGCTCACTGGCAATTAAACATTTTTTAATAAATAAATAAGATGAACTTGAAAAATGTTTAATGACAGTGTCAGGTATTGTGATATGTTTTACTTGGATTAACTCAATGAAACCTCTACTAACTCTTTGAAGTACATACAGGTATCATCCCCACTGTTCAGAAAGGAAACCTCAAGCCTAGATAAGTTAAATGAAAAGCACTAGGGGTCAATAGCTAGGAAACCATGTAGAACTGGTTCGACACTCAGGAGCACTTAACCACAGGTGGTTCCACCACTGACCACCCTGTAATCTCGCTGCAGGCCCTGAAATAGACAGTCTGACAGAAGCTGATATGCATGACTCAAAACAGTAAGACTCACCTACAGCCCAAAACAATGAGAGGGGAATGATGTAAAGGATGTGAGTCTGCTCCTATGGTGGTCTATGGAATAGCAGCTAAGAATAAAGGATGCTTTCAAGATTGGGACCAGCAGTTGGCATAATGGCTACATCGCTGGACTCTCATGTAGTCGACCATGGTTCAAGTCCCAGACCTGGTGGCTTAAAACCACATTGTGTACGTGTGCATGCATGCCCAAGATCCCAAGAGGAGAATGAAGGAGAAGGAATTGCAGTGTGGCCATCCTCCCGGAGGGTGATTTCTCACTTTCTGTCTCTGTCTTTCTGGTGAGTGCCCGCGCCCTATAGCAAAAACCTCTCCAAAAAAAAAAAAAATAAGAATAAAGGATGCTTTGAAAACTAATGAGGTGAGAAAATGCTTACAATACAGTAAACAGAAAAAATAGAATATGTAACTGTCACTATAGTTTGATATTATCCCTTGATTAAAAACAAACAACTAAAAGGAGTGGGAGGAAACCTTGCAGATTCTTTTTTTTTTTTTTTTTTGAGAGATTTTCACTATAGGGCGCGTGCGCTCGCCAGACAAACAGAGACATAGAGACAGAAAGCGAAAAATCACCCCCCAGGGGGGATGGTCACGCCGCAATCCCTTCTCCTCTCGGGATCTTGGGCACGCATGCACACGTGCCCGGTGTGAGTTTTAAGCCACCGGGTCCGGGACACGAACCGCGGTTGACTACGTGGGAGTCCAGCGACATAGCCATTACGCTAACTGCTGGTTCCCATCATTGCAGATTCTTGAAGACAGATAAGTGCTAGTATCTGTGAGTCTCCAAATTCATAAACACAGCTACCACTGTAGTGTAAGACTTACATATAGTTGGAGTTGGCAGTTGGCATGGTGGTTAAGGGAGCTGGACTCCCACATAACTGACCATGGTTCAAGTCTTAGACCTGGTGGCTTGCTTTCTCTCTTTCTCTCTCACTTTGTCCTTTGGTCAAATTAAATAAATAAATAAATAAATAAAGTAATTCTTTAAAAAAAAAAAAAAGACTTACATATGGTGAAGCCGCAGGTGACATAGTGTTTAAGGTGCCAGACTCCCATATGGTCGACGGTTTGAGTTCCAGACCTGGCAACTTGAAACTCACACTGGATGCAGGTGCATGTGTGCCTAAAATCCTGAGAAGAGAATGGAGGAGAAGGGATTGCTGTGTGGGCATCCACCTGGGGGAGTGATTTCTCACTTTCTGTTTCTCTGTCTCTCTGGTGAGCACATGCACTCTATAACAAAAATCTCTTAAAAAAAAAAAGAAACAAACAAACAAACAAACAAAACTTCCAGTTGGCTGAATATATCCTATAAATCTACATCTGGGTGTACTAGTGGTCTGTTGATGAATAACAAAATTACTCGAAAACTTATGGCTTAACCAATGAATATGTATTGTTCCACAGTTTGTGTGGTCAGGAATTTGGGCATGATTTAGCTAGGTGCCTCTGGCTCAGGTCCTCAAGCCGGGTGGCAATCCCATGTTGGCTGGGGCTCTGGTCATCCCAAGGCTCGAAGAATGGACAGCCTGCTTCCAAGCTAACTTAGGCCTCAGAAGATCTTATGGGGCCAGGTCACATTTTAAAAATCCATTCATTTGTTGGTGGAAACTTGGGTTGTTTCCATTTCTTGGCTATTGTGAATAATGCTGTGATGAATATGGGAATGGGAATGCAAATGCTGATTTAAGTTCTTTCAGATGTATTCACAGAAGTGAAATCAAGAGTCTTTGATGTCTTGAAAAGTAATCACTCACTGGAGGACTGTAGTAGCTCCCTAAAAGAAACAGCTACTCAAACCATAAAAGTGATCGTAGATGTAAAAAGGGTTTTCGCAGATGTAATTAAGGATCTCAAAATGAGATCATCTTGAATTATCAAGAAAAAAAAATAGAGAGGGAGAATAAAACTACAAACAAGTAAGATAATTCAAAGAGTAGCAGGTCATATAAAGCAGGGAAAGTTGACAGAGAATGACAGAGAGTCTGCTTTCCTAGAGAATTGAAGTCAGGGGTCTCTGAGGTGTCAGTCAGGACTAAGACCTGAATGTCAAGAGGGAGTTAGCCATTCGTACAGCTAGGGCAAGAACATCCCAGGCAGAGGCAATGGTGTGTACAAAGGCCCTGGGGTGGGATCAAGCTAAATGTGTTTGAGGAATAGAAAGGAGGCTGGTGTGACAGGAATATGGTCAATGGGTAGAAAGAGAGAAAGTCTGAGAAGGGCCAAGAAGATCACGTAAGGCATAGGGAGGATAGGAAATTGTTCTTGCATGTGTGAGAAGCCACTAGGAAATTGAAAGCAGGGGAGTAACACTATTGTTTTTGTTTTTGTTTTTTTAAGTTTATTTATCATTTCTTCTGTGAGTGAGAGAGAGACAGCATCCCAACAAGGTCTTTAAAGCCTTGCTCTATCACTAGCCTCAGCTAGCCCTAGATCACATGTCCACACTCAGAGAGGCTTTCTAACGTGAACCTGGAATCTTCCCAAATGGATCAACTTCACAAAGCATTGAATTTTACCACTGTGTCACCATTCAGCACCCCAACTGATTATTTTTCTTCAGAGGGCATGTGACTTTGCAAGAAAGAGACAGAGAGAGAGAAAGAGGGAGAACGTACCCCTGAATGGAATGTGGTCATGCTGCCGTCCCTGCTCTTCCAGTCTCCATTCTGTCCAGATTTGGGGCATGCACACACGCATATCTGTTTTGTTCAGGTTGTTGAGGCTAAGATTTGAAATGAATGGTCAGCCATGTGGGATCTGGCTCCCTTAACCATGAAGTCATGTGAACAGTCTTCAATACTGATATTTTTCATTTTATTTTTAAAATTTTTAAAAGAGGCATTTGCCTTTGAATGTTTGTGCTTCCAGAGAGAGAGACAGAGACAAAGACAGAGAGAGGGAAAGTGAGAAATCACCCCAGGAAAGATGGCCACATCACAATCCCTTCTTCTCCATTCTCCCCGCAGGACTTTGGGCATGCACACAGACGTACTCAGCATGATTTTTAAGCTATCAGGTCCAGGATTCCAACCGCAGTCAGCTACATGCGAGTCCAGTGACATAACTCCTATGCCACATACTGGCTCCAACACTGATATTTTAATTTGTTTAAAAATATTTATTGAGTACCCCCTCCCTGCCAAATACTACCCTAAGCAGTATAAGGAATAAAGAAGAGAACAACACAGACACATATGTCTGTCCTGGAGGAGCTTACATTTTAATGAGATTGCAAGGAGAACTGAAGGCGTTAGACAAGAAAAAAAGCGATCGGAGTGTCAAGGTGGGGAAGTTGCAATTCAAAATACAGTGGTCAAGGTAAATTCCATAGGAAGAAGACATTTGAGCAAAGTAAAGGAGGTCCGTGAGTTAGCCAGGCAGCAATGTGGAGGCGTGTTCCGAAGAGAACAGTCAGTGCCAAGGCCTTGATGCAGGAGTAACACTGCTGTATTTGAGCCAGGAGACTGGTGTGGCTGGAGGGAATGAGCTAGGGAAAGGTGGTAGGAGACGTAGGACAGATCGCATGGCTCCCTTGTAAGGCTTTTTTCTATGAATCAGAATATAACATTTAAAAAAGATCAAATTGGAGCCAGCCAGGTGGTGTGGTGGTTAAGGCAACTGACTGTGTGGACCTGGTAGCTTGGAAATCATGCCGGGTGCATGTGCATGCATGGCCAAAATCCTGAGAGGAGACTGGGAAAGAGATGGCAGCATGGCCAACTCCCAGGGGTGATATCTCACTTTCTCTCTCTTTCTCTCTCTCTCTTGCTTGTGTGTACAAGTACACATACCCTATAGCCAAAAAAAAAAAAAAAAAAAAAGGGAAAGAAAGAAAAAGAAGGAAAGTTTGTTGTTGTTTTGAAAGGGTCCTGCTATGTCTTGAGTCTCCTGCATCAGCCTTCCGAGTAGCTAAGACTGCAGGTATACTCCACAATGCCAGCTTTTAGGGTAGACCAGGAATTGAACCTAGGGCTCCATGTGGCCTAGGCCTGCCAAGTAGCAGCTTATACCAGGGCAGAGTACTACCGCTGAACCAAGACCTCTGTTTTCTCATCCAGAAAATGGGGATTTAAAAGGTACCCACCTACAGGGACTAGCAGTTGGTATAATGGCTATGTTGCTGGACTCTCATGTACTCGACCGCGATTCGAGTCCCAGACTCGGTGGCTTAAACTCATGCTGGGCGCGTGTGTGTGTGCGTGCCCAAGATCCTGAGATGAGAATGGAGGAGAAGGGATTGTGGCATGGCCATCCCCCCTGGGGGGTGATTTCTCACTTTTTGTCTCTCTGTCTTTCTGGCAAGTGCATGCACCCTATAGCAAAAACCTCACCACAAAAAAAAAAAAAAAAGGTACCCACATACAGGGGGCCAGCAGGTGACATGATGGTTATAGTGGTTAAGAGTGCTGGACTACCACATAGCTGACTGTGGTTAGAGTCCTGGACCTGGCAGTCTGCTTACTGGCTCCCCCACTCCCTCATACTCACTCTGTCCCTCTCTCGTCACACTGAAAATAAATAAAGTTAAAATAAAATAATTCTAAAGAAAATAAAAGGTTCCCACCTATAATCCATTCCATGTGTGCATGTACAAGGGATTTTCAAAATATGCACATTGTGAAAAAATATGAATTTCAATTTTTTTACACAAGATTAAATTTTACTTTGATCCCATTTTCCATGAGCTTCTTGAAGTTTATGTATGTGTATATACATTTTATACATACACACACACACACATTTGTATATATAACATACCTATTTATCAATATAATAGAAAAATGCATTCACTGAAAGACTTGAAAGAGAAGAATTTTTTTTTTTGAGAGGTTTTTGCTGTAGGGCACGTGCACTCGCTAGCCAGACAGAGAAAGACAGAGAGACAGAAAGCAAGAAGCCATCCCCCAGGGGGGATGGCCACGCCGCAATCCCTTCTCCTCCGTTCTCTCGGGATCTTGGGCACGCACGCACACGCGCCCAGCGTGAGTTTTAAGCCACTGGGTCCAGGACGCCAACTGCAGTCGACTACATGGGAGTCCAGCTACATAGCCATTACGCTAACTGCTGGTCCTGAATATTTTTTTTTTTGAGAGGATTTTGCTAATAGGGCATGTGCATTTGCCAAAAAGACAGAGACAGAGAGACAGAAAGTGAGAAATCACCCCCCCAGGGGAGATGACCACGCTGCAATCCCTTTTCCTCCATTCTCCCCTTGGGATCTTGGGCACACACACACACACACACACACACACACACACACATGCCTGGTGTGAGTTTAAGCCACCGGGTCTGGGACTCAAACTGCGGTCGACTACATGGTAGTCCAGTGACATAGCCATTACACTATCTGCTGGTCCCGAGAAGAATTTTTTTTTATCAGCAATATTCATAATGGTAGAAACTGGAAACAGCCTAGACACTTATCAACCATAACATGATCAAATTGTGGAATATTTTATGCAAAATGCTGCTACACAACAATGAGAATGAACAAATTACAGCTATCTGGAGCAATGTGAATAAACTCACAAACAACTCTATAGAAACTAGACACAAAGGGAGATCATACATGTATGATCCATGCATACAGAGTTCAAAATAGAAAAGACTAATCTTATTGTTCAAAATAAATATTGTGGAGACCAGGAGGTGGAATGGTGGTTAAGGCGGTTAGATGCCATGTGGTTGATTGCAAGGTTCGTGTTCCAGACACAGCAACTTTAAAAACATGCCAGAGGCATGTGCATGTACGCCCAAAATCCTGAAAGGAGAATGGAGGAGATGAGGTTGCTGCATGGCCATCCCTTCAGGGAGGTGTTTTTATATTTTCTCTCTGTCTCTTTCTCTATCTCTATGGCCAGTTCACATGTCCTATAGGAGAATTAGCAAAACAAAACAAAAAAGTAAAGATTGTGGTTGCAGATGGGAGACTGCTCCTAGAAGGTTACAGGAACAGCCTTTAGGGTGTTGATAACGTTCTGTATGTGAATGTGTTCATTGTATGACAATTCATTGAGCTATACATATGTTTATGATCCATGCTCTTTCCGTTAAGTCTAACATACTTCAATAAAGGGGGGATGCATGTAAGGAGTATGCTTCTGTTCCAGCATAAAGTAAGTGCTCAGTAAGTTTTAGCTCTCATGAATGAACGAAAGACCGTATGTCTTAACCCCAGTGAGATCCAGTAACAATCAGAACCATGGACAGATCAGAGCCTGTGCTCAGGAAAGCTGAAGGAAAAGAAGACCTGATATCTGGGACCAGCCAGGTGGTGTGGTGGTTGAGACGGCTGCATTCCATATGGTTAGAGTCAAGTCCCAGACTTGGGGGTTTGAAGAACACTCTAGGTGGGGCCAGCAGATGGCGTAGCAGTTACATTGCTGGACTTCCGCATGGCCAACCGTGGTTTGAGACCTGGATCCAGTGACTTGAAAATCACACCGGGCATGTGCCTGCATGTGCCCAAGATCCTGGGAAGAGAGTGGAAAAAGGATTGTGGTATGACCATCCCATTGGGGGATGATTTCTCACTTCCCCTCTCACTGTCTCTGCCTCTGTCTCTCTCACCCTGGCACTCATCCTAAGGCAAAACTGTCTTTAAGGAAAAGAAAGAAAAACACATTGGTGCATGTGTGTGTGTGCATGCCCAAAATCTCAAGAGCAGAAGGGATTGTGGCACGGAGAAGTGCTTGTGGCATGGTCCCGTTTTCTCTCTCTCCAGTGAAGCAAACAAACAAACAAAAAAAACTTAGATCTGGTAGGAAATCCTAGATTTGGTAGGAGAACCAGAGGCAGGAAGAATTCTGAGACCTTTCTTGGATTAGTGTTTCAGTGCCTTCTTGGAATGTTTCCATCCTGTACCAAGGAGGCCGTTCCTTGGGGACCGTGCATGTCTTATGTGTTCATGCAGAATTCAATTCTACTTTAACAGGTCTACAGCCCCTTGTTTTTCTAAACCAGCGAATGCTGAAATCTCCCTAGAGGAGCCTGGATCCAGTATATCCAATGGCTTGCCCAGGCCCTTGTAGGCTTTTCTCCTTGCCTGTCTTAGGTGTATGCTTGTCTAGTGAGGGGGAACAGGGAAGAGACTGTAGTCAGGGTAAAAATAACCTATGATGGAGGATTTCCTGTCATCCCCAAACTCGTGAATCTGACTCCCTGAAGTGGGCTTGGACCCAAAGTCTAGAGCATTCTTGAGCGTGCTTGAGCATCTAGGGACTTTTTCTCTGAGTTAGACCTGAACACAAACCTCTCCAAGGAGCACTCTTTTTCAGGGGTCTCTTCATGTGGGGAATGGGTTCTGGTCACCTCCTTCTTGGGAGTTTCACCTTCTTCCTGGGATTCTCTGTTTCTGTCCTGTGATAGACACCATGCAGGGTCAGCTCCCACTACTAGAACAGTGCAGAGGCCTCCAAAGTCTGGGCTAAGCCTGAGAGGATTTGGAGACCTCTTTGAGCAACCCCGTCCTACCTCAATCACTTGGTCAGACATACAGGGCACGCTGTTGATTACCGGGTCTCGCGGCCTTGCTGTGACCCAGACATGCAACACACAGAGAGGGAGTGATGAACTGACCAACCAAATAACAGTCTCCACAGTAAGGAGGCCCTCGTATCCCCACCCCAGGGTGGCCTCTCTGACCTGGGTCAGTTCTACTCCCTGCAGTCCTGTCAGGCCAGGCTCTGTCCTGCCAGCTTCCCTCAGGCAGAGCTGAGGGCTGCTGCCTGGAAGTAATAGGTCTGGGAAGCCCAATGGGAAGTGGGGGGGGGCAGAGGGAGGGGGGCCCCAAGTGCTGCAGGAAGTAGAACAGTTAAGAAGCTCTTTTCCTGTGCTTTGAAGACTGTGGAGCTGCAAGACCCAGAAAGCAACAGCTCTTAAAGGAGATGAGACTTGGTTCTGACCCTCTCAGGGAGACTCTGGGTCTGCAGGGCACTTCCCCAAGAATTGTAGCATAAGGGTAGGGGATCTCTTACTCTCAGCGCTCCACTCTTCTCTTTATGCTGGGCTCGCCCATCCTCTCAGGGGATTAAAGCCAGTTATGGGACTCATGTGACACCCCCCACCCCCCAGAGAAGCCCTTCTAGGAGTCCTTGGGAGCCAGGAGCCAGGAGAGGATAAAGACCCCAAGCTCCAGCCCAAAGGGGTGGAACACTTTTCGAGACCAGGGAAATTTCCTGAAGGGTCAAGTGGTCAGATGATTGTGATAAGCTACAGTGATGGCTCCTTGACAGTCTCCAGCCAGGGGACTGTCACCTGAGTGTGACCACAGCTGCACGTCGGAAATGCATCATGCACTCAGGTACAGCAGCAGCCGCAGCACTTGGGAACTTACATGTTCAATATGCAAATTCTCAGCTCTGCTTCCAGAGCTACTGAATCAGAAACATGAGGCCCCCATGAGAAGTTGGGAGCCTACAGTCTAGAAGAAGGCCCTCACTAGAACCCAACCATGCTGGCTGGCCTCCTGATCTAACGTTTCCAGCCTCCAGAATTATGAGAAACAAATGTGGGTTGTCTATAAGTCACCCGCCCTGGGGTCCAGCAGTTGGCATAACGGCTATGTCTCTGGACTCCCATGTAGTTGACCGCAGTTCGAATCCTGGACCTGGTGGCTTCAATTGATGCCAGGCACGTGTGTGTGCATGCCCACGATCCCGAGAGGAGAATGGAGGAGAAGTGATTGCAGTATGGCCATCCCCCCTCGGGGGTGATTTCTTGCTTTCTGTCTCTCTCTCTCTGTCTTTCTGGTAAGCGCATGCACCCTATAGCAAAAACTTCTCCAAAAAATAAATAAATAAATAAATAAATAAATAAATAAATAAATAAAATAAAAAATGAAATATAAACCACCCAGCATGAATGGACTAAGAATACACTTTTTACAAAAGCATGATGTTTTCCTTATGCTTGTCAAAAATTTGGCCCTAGACATTCCCCTCTCTGGGCCAGCGCTGAAGTGTGGGGGTTAAGAGAGCTAGATTTCGCATGGCCAACCACAGTTCAAATCTTGGCCCAGAGACTGAAGCTCTGGGCGTGTGTGCACAGGTTCCCAAAATCCAGACAGTACGGAGAAATGGAGGAGAGGGGATTGTAGTGTGACCACATCCCTTTATGGGGGATTTATACTCTGTCTCTGTCTGGCAACCATACATGACTTCTAACAATTAAAAACAAAAATTAATTTTCTACTAGTGTCATCTTTTTTTCTTTCTTTTTAATGAGAGGGAGAGAAAGACAAGCACCTTCAATGAGATCTCACGCCGTGATCCCATACCTGGAGCCATCCCAGTCAGCGAGGATCATGTGTGTACACCCACATGTACAGGTCAACTGGAGAACCAAACCTGTGACCTTCCACATGGGTCCAACTTTACTTGAGCAATGTGTTACCAATGCATCGCCAAGCCAGCCCTGTCAGGGTCATCCTTTTTTTTAGAATTATTTTTATTTTTTAAATATTTATTTATCTTAATTTGGCCAGAGAGAGGGAGAGGGAGTGGGGGAGAGAGACAGAGGAAGTGAGAAAGCAAGCTGCCAGGTCCAGGACCTGAACTGCAGTCGGCCATGTGGGAGTCCAGTGCCCTTAGCCACCATGCCATTTGCTGGCCCCAGGGTCATCTTGATAGATGTATTGCTATTGAAATCAGATGCTCCAGACCAGTAATTGGCATAATGGATATGTCGCTGGACTCCCATGTAGTTGACGGTGGTTCGAGTCCCAGACCCAGTGGCTTAAACTCAAGCTGGGCGTGTGTGCCCAAGATCCCAAGAGGAGAATGAAGGAGAAGGGATTGCAGTGTGGCCATCCCCCCTGGGGGGGTGATCTCTGGCTTTCTGTCTCCTGTCTCTGTCTTTCTGGCGAGCACACGCTCCCTATAGAAAAAACCTCTCAAGAAAAAAAAAAAAAGTCAGATGCTGTTCTAATTCTTTTATATATATATATATATATTAATTATTTATTTTGTATTCATTCACTAAACATTATCACAGCATACAAGATGCAGTTTCCTATCCAGAATACACTGTATAGTGGCTTAGTCATACATGTTGTCATCACAAATAATTTCCCATTTCTTGTTTCATAACTCTATCTGTCTATGTCCCATTTCTCACCCTCTGCCATATCTCACCCTTCTCCTATTCTGTGTCTGTTAGCTGTAGTTGCTTTTCATTCCTTTTTTTTTCTCCCATATTTTATTGGGTAACGATTTTTTTTTTTTAGGTTTTTGCTATAGGGCGTGTGCGCTCACTAGAAAGACAGAGAGAGACAGAGAGACAGAAAGTGAGAAATCATCCCCAGGAGAGATGGCCACGCTGCAATCCCTTCTCCTCCATTCTCCTCTCGGGATCTTGGGCACGCACGCACATGCATCCAGCGTGAGTTTAAGCCACTGGGTCTGGGACTCAAACCACAGTCGTCTATATGAGTGTCCAGCGACATAGTCATTACGCCAACTGCTGGTCCCCAAAATATCTTAATTTATCTAACTACTTTCTTTTTTTTTTAATTATCTAACTATTTTCAATAGCAAATTCAGCTGACATATAAATATCTGTGAACAAATGTTTGACCTTAGGCATGAAACTGTGAGTAGAATAAATATAGTATAAAATAACACTTAGCTGAGGCTATAACTGATTGTGGTCATTAAATAGGTATTTTTAATATGTTTTTTAAATTCAAGAAAGGCAGTTTTAGCTTTAATAAATCAAAATACAAAAATGTTAAGAGAACTTTGCTTAAAACTTAAAGCCAGGAAGCAGGTTTGGATTCTGTTCAAATAGTAGTTACCTGAATCTGTGGACAATTCAAGAGAGGAAAAAATCCTTATCTCTGGACTACAAAGCATAGAAAAAGATCAGTATTGTTTTAGTCGAAAGCCATAAAATTCGGGAACCAGCAGTTAGCGTAATGGCTATGTCACTGGACTCCCACGTAGTCTACTGCGGTTCACGTCCTGTACCCGGTGGCTTAAAACTCACGCCGGGCACGTGTGCGTGCGTGCCCAAGATCCTGAGAGGAGAATGGAGAAGGGATTGCAGCGTGACCATCCCCCCTGGGGGGTGATTTCTCGCTTTCTGTCTCTATGTTTCTCTCTGTCTGTTTGGCGAGCGCACACGCCCTATAGCGAAAACCTCTCCAAAACAAACAAAAAAAAGCCATAAAATTCTATTTCATCAGCTCAGTTTCATGTACTTAATCTAACTTCTGTTGTGGTCCAAGCTTTCCATGTAAATTCTGGAAGATAATAGTCAACTCTGGACTTGTCCCTACCATTAAGCCGGCCCTTTTCTTAGATGTTTTTTAACACTTATTTCTGTCTGTCTGACTTTAGTTTTCCTGATATAGCACTCCCTTCAGAACTTCTTAGAGAACTGGTCTGATGATCTCCTCTCGGGATCTTGGGCACACACGCACACATGCACGGCTTGAGTTTAAGCCACTGGGTCTGGGACTCGAACTGCGGTCGACTACATGGGAGTCAAGCAACATAGCCATTACGCTAACTGCTGGTCCCAATATTCTAAATTCTTTATCAGACATTTCCATGATTTTTATTGAACTGTCTGTGAATGAAGAGGAGCTATTTCTTTCCCTTGGAGGAGAGGAATTTTCTTGCTTTCCCATATTTTTTGTGACCCTGTGGTGATTTCTAGTCATCTGATGGATGGTTTGTTTCTTCCTAATTCTTGAGATTCAATCTGAACATTCAGGAGTGCGCAAGAAAAAATGATCTGCAATCTGACATTCCGTTTTTATCCCTTTGTGAAGCAGATTCAGTGGGTATTAAGGAATATGTTAACCCTAATAGTATTTGGATGTTTGGCAATGGTTCCCTTAGATCCATCTAGACACTCAGTGAAAGGAGATTGAGCAGCAAAGTGATGAAGTAAAAGAAAAGGAATAAGAAAACAGAGAGAGAGGGAAAAAAGAGAGAGAGAGAAAGAAGAAAAAAAACAACAAAAAAATTATTTTTTTAAAAAAAGCAAAAAATGTCACCATGTAAAATCACTAGTTCTCAGTAGCAATGGAGGAGTCTTTTTCTGAAGGTCTGCCCCTTGTCTCTCCTAGAGGGGAGGGAGGAAGGGAATTATTAGCAAGATAAAGGAGGATTTGAAAGCCAAAGAATACTTTACCTTAAAAAATCTTCAAAAGGAAAAATTACAAAAAAATGAGAGGACAGGGACCAGCAGTTAGCGTAATGGCTATGTCGCTGGACTCCCATGTAATCGACCGCGGTTCGAGTCCCGGACCCGGTGGCTTAAACTCAGCCGAGCATGTGTGCATGCATGCCCAAGATCCTGAGAGAAGAATGGAGGAGAAGGGATTGCAGCGTGGCCATCCTCCCTGGGGGGTGATTTCTCGCCTTCTATCTCTCTTTCTCTGTCTGGCGAGCGCACGTGCCCTATAGAAAAACCTCTTCAGAAAAATTAGAGGACAGAGAGAGACAGAGAGAAGGATAGAGGGACGCCTTACCACTCAAGACTGGGGGCTGGAGGCTGAATTATCAGTAGAAAATCTTCATTTCTCTTAGTCCCTGAAATCACTAGTTCTCAGCAGCACTGGAGGAATCTTCTTCTCTCTCTATTTTTTTTTTTTTTTTGAGAGGTTTTCCCTATAGGGCGTGTGTGCTTGCCAGACAGACAGAGAGAAACATAGAGACAGAAAGCGAAAAATCACCCCCTAGGAGGATGGTCACGCCGCAATCCCTTCTCCTCCATTCTCCTCTTGGGATCTTGGGCACGCACGCACATGTGCCCGGCGTGAGTTCTAAGCCACCGGGTCCGGGATGCGAACCGCGCTAGGTGGGAATCCAGCGACATAGCCATTACGCTAACTGCTGGTTCCCTCTCTCTCTCTCTTTTTTTTTTAAAGAGGTTTTTGCTCTAGGGCATGTGAGCCTGTTGGAGAGACGGAAAGCAAGAAATCACCCCTCACGGGGGATGGTCACGCTACAATCCTTTCTCCTTCATTCTCCTCTTGGGATTTTTGGGACACATGTATATGCACCCAGTGTGAGTTTCAAGTCACTGGGTGCAGTACTCAAACTACAGTGACCACGTGCGAGTCCAACGTCTTTTTTTTTTTTTAGAGTGTTTTTTTTGTTTTTTTTTTTTGTTTTTTTTTTTTTT